>NC_134696.1:8703348-8760848 GCF_050947455.1 Rhinoderma darwinii
TGCCCGGGCACGGTTGTCTGGTGCGGGGGTTCTTGGCACACTCTTTCATAATATCCAGGCCCCTTTATCTCTTCTTCTCTTGATCTCTCATAGACTGTTTGATTTTACCTTAAGTGACAGCCTCGCAGGAAGAGCGGAGTAATTACCGCTGTCCAGGGTGCTGACACCACACTGTGCCCCTCAGCTGCCCCGCTGGGAAGGGTTAAACGCAGGGTTATGAGGGGATTTAATATCCCAGGAGAACATCATTTATTAACCTATAATGATGTTACCCAGGAGCCAACATTCCCTGTGTAATTATATAATGGAGCATTGCACAGGACTAGATGAGGATGGAGCACCCACTGTACCAGATGTAGCAGAGCTAAAGCTAGTCACATGTAGTAGTGCTAAGCTAGTCATCTGTTTAAAGCTAAACTAAACTCATCTGATGTAGCAGTGCTAAGCCAGTCAGATGTAGAACAAATAAACCATAGCAGAGCTAAGCTAGTCAGATGTAGCAGAGATGGACATTTCAGATGTAGCAGAGCTGAAGTCATAATGATATCGCGATGTGTGGTTTACCAGTCATTGATCAGTCAGTTCTCACTGATTCAACTCTGCTACATATGTGTTACAAATCTAGTCAAGGCAAAGGGAAGTGTAAGAACAATAATAATGGTCGTTGCCCTTTAAGAGATTCACTGAACACTACGGGGTCACCTATAGATATTAACGCTGGAGATAAACCGTCATCTCACCCATAAATATTACATGCTGCCTTTTATTTTGGAATGTGATTGGTTGCCGTTGGTTACCACTGTTACAATTTGCATTTATTATAATAGTATTGTTATAATGGTTCACCTGTCACCTGTCACCCGTCACCTGTTACCTGTCACCTTTTACCTGTTACCTGTCACCTGTCGCCTTCCGTCTCTTTACAGGTTGAACATTATTATTCTGCTCCACGTTCAACGCTCCGTTAATCGCCGTTAATGTCCATTGTGCTTCTGCCATCGCCCGGTCACAGTTTCCGTCTTTTCTTCAAGCCGCACAGAATGGTCGTATTTTGAAAGACCCACGAATATAAATTTATTTTGGACTCCGTCTGTTCCGCGATGAGCGGCGCTGTGTGTCGTAACTTGTAAATGAAACAATAAAGTTGTTTCCATGTTTGTAGTTCTGTTTTCTGTTTAAAGTGACATGACACTAAAAATGCTGAACTGGGAACTAAAATCTGTTAAAATTGTCACCTTCTGAGTCTGAGGTAGTCTGAAATCCACCTCCTGTCTTATCAGAGCCTTATCTGCTGCTGTCTCCCCCTATGCTTTACACTGCAGCTCTGCTCCATTAGGGCATAGTTATGATGACTGACTCCAGTTTAGCTACATTGCCTATTGGAGTCTAAGTTAGTCTGAAATCCACAATCTGTCTCATAGGTGACTGAGGCTTCTTTTCTCTTCCTCGATCATGCTTTGCACTGCAGCTCTGCTCCATTAGGGCATAGTTATGATCAGTGACTCCATCTAACCTGTATTGTCTGTTGGAGTCTTAGTTAGTCTAAAATCTTCCTTCTCTCTCTTTGGTAACTGAGGCTGCTCTTCTCTCCATTCCTTATGCTTTGCACTGCAGCTCTGCTCCATAAGGAATCAGTTATGTCCAGTGACTTCAGCTTAGCTGTATTGTCTATTAGAGTCTGAGGAAGTCTGAAATCCACCTTCAGTCTTATCAGAGGCTTAGCTGCTGCTGTATCTCCCCTATGCTTTACATTGCAGCTCTGCTCAATTTGGGCACAGTTATGATCAGTGACTCCAGCTAAGCTGCATTGTCTATTGGCATCTGAGGTAGTCTGAAATCCACCTCCAGTCTTATCAGAGGCTTAGCTGCTGCTGTGTCCCCCCCCCCATGCTTTACATGTTCGCTCTGCTCTATTAGGACATCACCACGATCAGTGGCTTCACCTTAGCTGCATTGTGTATTGGAGTCTGAGGTATTATCCTCCTGTCTCACCAGATGCCCAGGGCCCTGTTCCTCCTTTTTCTTTGACTGCAGCTCTTCTTACTTAGATCGGCTGCTGTATATTAGCACAAGCCCACTAAGAAGTCACAGCAAAGACTTATCACACAATATCAGAGGGAACTTCCGCAGATGCCCCCAGACACGTAAGCGTCAATAAGAGAGAAGCCCGGGGAGCCGCTTTAGTGAATGGATCGGCGTTTTATGCAAGATGTAAGTGACGTAATTTGCGCCATTTTGCCGACCCTAAATTTCATGCACTATTGATAAATCTCCGTTAACCCCAACAATACTCTAGACCACCAAGGAAATTGGCATTAACCCCTCCAAAACCCTAGACCACAGAAAAGTTGTCATTAACCCCTTGACTACACTGCCAAGGATTTTAGCAATTACCCCTTTTCTGCCCTATATCCCTAGTATGTAATAATAAGCGTCACAGTGTGTCAGTCATTCTGGCAGTACATTAATGCTTGGATTCTATTCCTAAGCCAGGCAGAACATTCTATTTGTGACTTCGATCTATCGGACCAGCCGCGTTCATAGAAAAGAGAAGGAGCTATAGGAAATATTAAACTCGGTTTTATCCCCTAGGACAGAAGGACCTGGTGATTGTTTCCTCCTCCGAACTCTTTTCATGACTCTTGACCCCATTCCCCACCCCCCTGTTTGCTGACAATGCAGTTTAGGGCAGGGCGACATCTGGACTATTTGTAGCGCTACTGATTGATTTCAACTATTGAGCTACAGCTGCAGTCCACATGAATATATGGAGTTGCATGCAATCTTGTGGACTGCAGCTGTCACTCAATAGTTAAAATCAATCAGTAGCGCTACGGAAAAAGGCCCCATGCACACGAGCGTGTTTTCATCCATCCGTAAATATGGATCAGTAGTCATCCGCAACTTATTCGCATATACGGAACGGTATCCGCAACTACGGCCCGTAGTGCATCCGTAATGTATCCGTACGTACCGATCCGCAAATAGAAAAAGAAAACCACAAATGATGTGAAAAATCTGCAAACCTGGCGTCGCCTAGCAACGCTTCCGTAATTACAGACAAGAATAGGACATGTTCTATATTTTACGAATCATTTCTATGGAACGGACACCCATCCGTAAAAATACGGCAAGGTGTCCGTAGCCCATAGAATTAAATGGGTCCGTAATTATGGATGAAAAATACGGTCGTGTGCATGGGGCCTTAGTGTAGCCCTGGTCTTAATTCTTATATATATTCTTGCCACCCAAAAGCAAAGGGAATGAGACCAACTAGGGTTGGGCACCCTCTCCCTAAGGGCCCCATAGATGCTGCACTCTCTGTCTATGGTGAGCACGTCCTTGTCGGCGGGGCTTCCTAAAAAGGGGCTCAATAAAAGAAGATTTTAAAAAAAGTGAAATAATACAGAAGTAGCTTCCAGTATAAAGATTCGTAAGGGAACAAAGTAACAAAACATGGAATCATCAGACGTGGAAGTGTCAGGAGAGTGATTCGGTTTATCAGCCCCCCCCCCCGCAGCGGAGGAGGCCGCAGCTGAATTCACGGCTTCTTCTTGCTCCTCTATGGGAATGTCAGGAGGAGCGATGAATATTTATTTTTGTCTTTTTATTAATGAACTAATCAGCAGTGCAAGATAAAGAATTAGAAGAGCTCAATGTAAAGATGTCAGATGTCTCCTGACAGCGGCAGGCCCGCCGCCCGCGCCCCATCACTCGCATCAGGCGGACGCTGCGAATGTTCACAGGGAATCAATTGTACGCAGCATCAGATAATTGCCCAGAATAATCCGGTTTTATGGAAATCCTGAATTATTATGTAATAAAACCATCCTGCAACTTTCTAATATGCTTTGTGTATCAATTGCTGATTTTTTTTAAAAAAAGATCTCCGCTCGCTGTCAGTGAATGGTAATTATCTTGTTTACATTCAGAAGCTCAGAACTGAACAGACCTGAGGATTGTCAAGCCTGGATACACTTATAGCAAACTCTCAAGCCTTAGTGAATGGGAACATTCTTGTTTACATCCTAACAGCAATCAGAGATTGTGAACAATGAAAACAAATATATCAGACAGTTGCAGAACTTTTCATTTTATGATGATTACGTTTTATCACTTAATTTTGAAAAACATTTTTAGAGCAGTGACTTGACCCCCAAAACTGGGGATCCGTGTCCCCTCTTTTCCCCCAGCTACAAGCACACTGCCAGGAGGTGTTGAATGGAGCGCAGGTCGGTCATGCACCCTGTGCTCTATTCAAAGTCTATAGCACTGATGGAAATCCTTCAACACCTCCTGGCAGTGGATAGGTCATAACTTTTTGTGAGCAGGATACCCCTTTAACAGTGCAGTGGATCACTTTTCTATCAATTGTCAGGAACCACTGACAATCGGCAGATCTGAATGATATCTTTTGTATGTATTTGTGTGTGTATCTGTGTGTATCTTTGTATCTGTGTGAGTATTTACATATATGTGTATGTCCAGCCTTAAGTTTACATGAATTGTGTTATTACATTTATCATGATTTCAACTCAATACAATCGTTTTTTTTTTAACATGGGAGTCTACGGGCGATCCAGCCATCCAGCTGAATAATATGTTAAACGCCTACTTTTTTTTTTTTTACATGGGAGTCTATGGGATGCCATCCATAAGGGATTTACATATTTTACATATTTGTTTAACATCTCGCACCCTATGTATTTATGCATCTGTTTATATGTATATGTGTAATTATTTACGTCTGTGTGTATGTCTCTGTTTATATATGTGTATTTATTTATCTATCTATTTGTTTATATGTGTGTTTGTATCTGTATATGTGTCTTTATTTAGGCTTTGTTCCCATCTGTGTTGGATGCTCCGTTGCAGATCCGGCCGAGAATACTGGAAACAATAGCGCAGAATGCTGCGCTATTGTTTCCGGGAAAACCACGAACACCCCGATAGCCAACAGAACCCAATAAAACCAATGGGTTTCGTCAGCCGCCAGTGGTGTCCGTGTTGCAACGGAACCTGCGCTTCCGTTTTTCCCCTTGCCCTGCTCCTCTGACGAACCAGAACAATGGAAAAACCGACTCGGGTGCGAACCCAGCCCTATTTATTTTTTTATGTATCTATGTGTATGTACAGCATCTGTGTATATATATATATATATATATATATATATCCGTGTGTGTATATGTCTCTGTTTAAACGTATGTATTTGTGTGTGTATATGAGTCAGAATCTTCAGGACTAAGATGAAAGTCCCAGATATTATCAAAGGAAGCGCAGAAGGGCTGGATACCGGTCTGTGATGGTCTTGAGTATTTCCACGTAAGATCCCCCGCTGCCATCTCCAGTGTTATATTCTTATTGTTTTATTATATACTGCACTGGGCTCTATGTATCAAGCTGTAGAGAAACCTGCGCAGGACTAAGGGCATTTATAATGAGTTCTGGACCGAGGGGAGGAAGTCCTGCCGTCTATCAGGGAAGTCTAGCAGCAATTATGGGCACACCATGGGCAGCTTTCTGCTGCGGATAGTACAAACGTGCCAAAAACGTCTGTGATACTTTAGATGTGATGCGCATGAAGCGCCCGTGGAAAATGTTTTTGTGCATAATAAGCCCTGCTCTGAAATAATGGCAACACCTCCATAATGACATATTCTCTAATATCCAAGTAAATGCCCGGATTTCTGTCTCACTAGATAGACATGGTTTTAATTATGGTTGCAGAGCAATATTAGGGTTTTTTATTGGAAGAATTGGAACAGGAACTTTCCACTATGTCCCCCCAGTTTGGGTGGCATTTAGTGGGCACAGATAGTACTCACTATTTCTACACGTTAAAGTGGATGTTCACCTTTTATCCCCGTGTCTTTTTTTAGTCCACTTTGCTGCAGTGATTATCTTCATAATATATCTTTATAGCGGTTCAAGCTTTACAGAGCTCCAAAGCTTCTGCATAGACAGTTACATGATAAAATTCTGACTTCCATCACCTGCCACTAGAGGGAGCTTCTAATACATTGAGTAGTGTATACAGTAAGCTCCAAAGCTCCCTCTAGTGGCAGCTGCAGGTAACCAGAATTTGTTAATTTAACTCTATGACTATGCAGGGGGCTCTGTATCAGAAAGACTCATCTCCAACCGCTATAAATATATATTAAGTAATTAATCAAAGTAATTAATCAGCACAGAATTTTGGATCTATATGGGTAAAAAAAAACAAGATGATATTCAAGGGCGATAATTTAAAATGCCCTGCTCTATCGCGTCCTCTCCAAGTAACCGGCTTATGGCTATTATTAAACTTGAAATTATGTGACCCTGCTTCTTGTAGCAAAATCCACTGCCACTGTGAAATGACCGGCTCCTTCCCTTTTAATAAATCACTGATATTACATTTGGTACCAGGAACAAGCTGATACTATAACTAACCCTCTTCCCGTAATGTATGAGTCAAACAAAATAGAAAATCAAGATTCTTCCACTTATTAAAAATCTTTTCTTGATAAATGGGGGCGATAGCTGATGACAAGTGGCCCAGTAAGTCCAGGATCACACACAGTCCATGATAGGACAATTATGGGAACATTAAGAAACACAAATCTTGTTATGTGCGACCTTATTGCCTCCTCTTCTGTGTTTCTATTGCTGTAAGTTATTCCCTTTGTCAGTTTATAACATCATTAGTTTTTGCCTGTAGTGTTGAATCGTCCTATTGCCTACGGCGCATTATAATAAGTATCGTTATCTCAGCGGCTAATGTCTAGATCATACACGCAGAGATGTTATATATTATTAATAGTGCCTTCAAGTGGGTCCCAGCATTTCATCAATGGGGTTTTAGGGGTTTCTTGAGCTAAAGAAGATGATGAAGATCGGTTGTTTGCATCAGTATTATTGTCTATGGGTAATAGCTTCCTACCAAGCAAACACTCTTTAAAGGGGTTCTCCGCTTTGGACAATCACTATTGGTTAGAAGGATGCCTTGAAAATGAGCTGATCACAAAGTGTCCCCCTTCTGGTACCCCCAGCGATCAGTTGTAATCTGTATGGAAACCTGGTCGTAAGTGTTCAATTTTCCTACAGCGCCACCACAGGGGAAATGAAGCATTACACAGTGTCCATTCATCTGTGTAATACAGGACGGGTCCTCCAGAGAGAGAGAGACGCTCTATGTAACCGCTCTCCACTCTGATCAACAGATGAGGATCCTGAACAGAGGACCCCCCTCTATTAACCCAGGATTCACTAATTATAGGAAATGGGTTTTCTTAACTAGACAATTCCTTTAAAGTGGAATTCATCCTTAAAGTGAATGTTCACATTTCACCATTATGTTTTTTTTTATCTATTATTTGCTTTTCTCTTGTTTCTTGTTTCTTGTTTTTCTCTTCTTTTCATTGCTTTAATGTCCTGCATAGAGTTAAAATATAAAATTCTTCCTCCCTGCAGCCACCACTAGAGGGAGCTTACCGTATACTGTTCATAAATAGAACTCAATGGTAAAACAGTATGCAGTAAGCTCCCTCTAGTGGGGGCTGAAGGCAACCAGAATTGAATTGTATCACTTAATTTATGTCTATTCAACGAATTTGTTGCTCTGTAGCAGAAAAAAAAGGTATTTCTGCTTTTACAGGGTGTGTCACACATCTTTCCAAGATCCCTGAATGGTAAATCTGCCTAGCTATGTTGTATTAAATCCCATGACACTGTATAACTCCTATTAACTTTAGGAAACTAACTCTAGGAAAGCTGGCAATCGTTTCTATATTGGTTGAGTCATCCAACTTTCCCAGAAACAGACTTACTAAAACTCTCTTGACAGAACAAGACGCCGAGTACTTTTTATGTTTTTTTTTTCAATGTTTTCCATAGAGTTTCTTTTTAATGTTTCATGTTTACCATATTTTTTTTGTACTTTATAAAATATTTAGAACTCCCAGGAAGTAAATGTATCTATTTTTCTCATCAATAAGTTTGTCCATCAATATGGAGATAATTGTCCTCTTCATCCACACAATAAAGTCTTCTCTTCAGAGTTACAGCAGCTCTGGGACACTCCGTAGTCTGCTTCATCTGTACGCGGGACCCATGGCGGAGGCGCATTGGTAGATATCTGGGTTAATGTGTCCTGGAGGCTCCAGGGCTCTTTCTAGAACCATAAAGTAGCAAAAGGCACAATAACCGGAGCCCTCTGTATCTGGAGGGTGGCAACCACTGGCAGAGATGTGCCAAGCTACAGTGACGTACGTATGAATTCAGATAAGAGATGGATGGCAGCACAATGGATTTTTCCCCCTTCCATTACCTTATCTAGGGGGAGGCTTGGGGGGGGGGGCATGTGCCCTGGGTGCCAGAAAGGGTACCAACAAGCCTTATGCGGGTTATTTAGATACAGGGCTAGGGCAGCAAATGACATTTTTGCCCGGTGTGGAGGAAAGTCTAATTTCTAAATCGAATTACACTGGATGTCAGTGCATGCTGGGAGTTGTAGTTATGCCATAGCTGAAGAGCCACAGGTTGAAGACCACTGTGTGAAGCCAGAGAAGTCCAATGACCCCTGCAGACCTGACCTAGAATTGGGCATAGTCCTGTTTCCAAGCAGAAACAAGACAAACGTACGTCTTCTGACCCCTAGTGGACAGAGCCAGTAGAGGGCGATATTGCAGCAGTTCACCTTTTATATGAAAATTGAAACCCCTGTCCCTGTGACCTGGCCCCCTTTAATTATATGGCCGTAATTTTAGGACAATGAGCTATTTTATAGTTAAGTAATGTTGGTGTGAATTTAATTAACCCCTCGTCTGACTATAGAGCTAATGCATTATACTTCAGTGACCTTGATGCTTTTGGCATCTCCATAATTTCAACCCAGTATGAGAGGATAATTAAACTAAATGTGACATGTCAGAAGTTTTTATTGGTGGGGGTCCGAGCACTGAGACCCCCACCAATCACTAAAACAAAGCGGCAGAAGTGCTGTTTCGTGTCTGTTCGTTTTTTTCCGGAAATCAATGTATCAGAGTACGTCTATGACGCCGTACTCTGATACATCGGCTTTCCGGAAAATGCAGAACAGAAGCTTTTTCCCGCTTCTGCCGCTAAGTTTTAGCGTTTGGTAGGGGTCTCAGTGCTCGCACCCCCACCAGTCAAAACTTCTGACATGGCACTATGACATGTCAGAAGTTTGTCAAACGTTTAGTTGTTAAGACAAACCATTTCAGCACCATGGACAGCTGCCAGGATCTCCCACACCCCGGGCCTGACTGCATCAAGACCTGCCAGAACTAAATTTATATCACCAAGAGGGGGGGGGGGGGGGGGTCTGCTTAGTGTTCCCCACAATGGTCAGACATATTTGGGTTCATTGAATTCATACCTGGGAATAATCAAGCGCTTCAACCTAAACAGTGTAATTATGTGCCTATAAACACCCACTGCTTCCTCATACTTTTTTAATTCATCCGATAGTTGAGGTTGATTCCCCACATAAAGCAAGCTCATCTGTTTCACCTGTCTACTCCCCTCTTCCACGGATATAGCTCCCTTTGTTGATGTGAAATGTATTATTTTCATGCAGAAACCACTAGGGGTGCTTTCTAGAGACGGATTTATTATAGAGCGGAAGGGGAGCTATATATAAATGTGTATGCAGTGAGCTCCCCCTAGTGGTGGCTGCAGGAAGCTTGAATTTTATCATGTAACTATGGCTGTCTGGAGTGAAGCAGGGGATTTGGTGCTCTGTAACAGAAAAACGAAGCTCAGACCACTATAAAAATATATTATGAAATAAGTCAGTGCAGAAATATAGACCTAATTTGATTTAAAAAAAACACAAAAAACATTGGTACACTATAGTTCTGATGCAGAAGCTGTATCTAGGATATATATGACCACTAAGGTCATATATATCCTAGATGCACCCAATGTCGCTGGTTTGGAGCCCATGCAAATAGGGGGGCCTGTGCTATGCAAGCCCTGCAAATTCAGTAAACAAGTTAATTAGGAATCAAAGATAGAGGGGGGAAGTCATCAGGAACTCCTGTCCCATGTGGTGAGCGGTGTAGTAGTAGTAGTAGTAGTAGTAGTAGTAGTAGTAGTATGAACCAGCACTAGAAGGGGGTGGCCATTTTTTATCTTTATCATTAAGCTTCCTCTTCTTCATGTCTTCTCTTGTTAACAACTATAGCAATTCAATGAATAGATACCCTTAAAGGGTAACTAAACTTTTAGAAATCTTCTGACGTGTTATAGTGACGCGTCAGAAGTTTTGATTGGTGAGGGACTGAGCAGTGAGACCCCCACCAGAAACAAAGCTGCTCAGCCGAGCGCTTCTACCGCTTCAGTTTAGCAATCAGTGGTGGTCTCAGTGTTCAGACCCCCACCGATCAAAACTTCTGACATGTCAGAAGTTTTTTCAGAGTTTAGTTATACTTTAAAAGAGGGGTTTACACTCCCAATGTACATGTGGACTGTCATGTGGCTGTTCATTCCTCGCCTTAGTGGTGTCTTGTATGATGTACTGATCCAAGCAGGTGTTCCATGGGAGTAACATGTACTAGATTGAAGGGAACACATTGAGAAAGAAGAGTCTGTGAATACTTGCCTACAAGCTTCATGACCCAGTGACCAAAGACAGTTCTCCTTAGTCTTCAAAATGGCTGACAATAGTTGCAACTTTCTCTTCCCAGTTACAAATGGAAGAGAAGCTCTGGAGTACAAGCTGCTGCTCTAATGAGTGAAATGCTGTGTAGCCTAGGACGACAAACTTTCATGAGAACAGATGGATATGACTAACTACTAAAATGTACGATAATTTAGAGCGCCATTTAGCTGTTACATATAATACGTTCAATAATTAGACAAGGTTTATCAGGAAGTGGTGGATTAAACTAGTGAACAGGGAAATTAGTAGATACTACTACTGTCGGGTCCTCGTAGGAATCAGCCTGAAGTCAGAAACACTGAATTAACTGTCGACAACTCTGCAATGTAAAATAATTTATCACACAGAGAAAACCACAAGAGAGAGAAGAAGAAGAGAAGAAGAGGGGGAGAAAAGGAACAAATCACAACACAACGCACCACAGGTGATTATAAAACCATGAAAGTACAACCTGCGATCCTCCACTGTACAGAATGTTATCAATTAGTGATGCTCCCAAATATTGGATCAGGATATAGATCAAAACATTATCATCTGCCACTGCCAACTGCAGGCAACAATGTATATAATCCATCAACATCAGCACAAGTCGTATTCTAGTGAGAGTTTATTAAAAATGAAATTCCTAATGAAGTGTGTATAATTGAAAATGAACGGGTTCAAATCCATATACTTGACAATAGGGGACAGTATTATAGTAGTTATATTCTTGTATACAGGAGCAGTATTATAGTAGTTATATTCTTGTATATAGGAGCAGTATTATAGTAGTTATATTCTTGTATATAGGAGCAGTATTATAGTAGTTATATTCTTGTATATAGGAGCAGTAGTATAGTAGTTATATTCTTGTATATAGGAGCAGTATTATAGTAGTTATATTCTTGTATATAGGGGGCAGTATTATAGTAGTTATATTCTTTTATATAGGAGCAGTATTATAGTAGTTATATTCTTGTATATAGGAGCAGTATTATAGTAGTTATATTCTTGTATATAGGAGCAGTATTATAGTAGTTATATTCTTGTATATAGGAGCAGTATTATAGTAGTTATATTCTTGTATATAGGAGACAGTATTATAGTAGTTATATTCTTGTATATAGGAGGCAGTATTATAGTAGTTATATTTTTGTATACAGGAGCAGTATTATAGTAGTTATATTCTTGTATATAGGAGACAGTATTATAGTAGTTATATTCTTGTATATAGGAGGCAGTATTATAGTAGTTATATTTTTGTATACAGGAGCAGTATTATAGTAGTTATATTCTTGTATATAGGAGCAGTATTATAGTAGTTATATTCTTGTATATAGGGAGCAGTATTATAGTAGTCATATTCTTGTACATGGGGGCAGTATTATAGTAGTTATATTCTTGTATATAGGAGGCAGTATTATAGTAGTTATATTCTTGTACATAGGGGCAGTATTATAGTAGTTATATTGTATATAGGGGGCAGTATTATAGTAGTTATATTCTTGTATATAGAAGCAGTATTATAGTAGTTATATTCTTGTATATAGGGGCAGTGTTATAGTAGTTATATTCTTGTATATAGGGGTAGTATTATAGTAGTTATATTCTTGTATATAGAGAGCAGTATTATAGTAGTTATATTCTTGTATATAGGGGCAGTATTATAGTAGTTATATTCTTGTATATAGGGGCAGTATTATAGTAGTTATATTCTTGTATATAGGGGCCAGTATTATAGTAGTTATATTCTTGTATATAGGGGGCAGTGTTATTGTAGTTATATTTTTGTATATAGGAGCAGTATTATAGTAGTTATATTCTTGTATATAGGGGGCAGTATTATAGTAGTTATATTCTTGTATATAGGGGCAGTGTTATTGTAGTTATATTTTTGTATATAGGAGCAGCATTATAGTAGTTATATGCTTGTATATAGGGGGCAGTATTATAGTAGTTATATTCTTGTATATAGGGGGCAGTATTATAGTAGTTATATTCTTGTATATAGGAACAGTATTATAGTAGTTATATTCTTGTATATAGGAGCAGTATTATAGTAGTTATATTCTTGTATATAGGGGCAGTATTATTGTAGTTATATTCTTGTATATAGGGGGCAGTATTATAGTAGTTATATTCTTGTATATAGGGAGCAGTATTATAGTAGTTATATTCTTGTATATAGGGGCAGTATTATAGTAGTTATATTCTTGTATATAGGGACAGTATTATAGTAGTTATATTCTTGTATATAGGGGCAGTATTATAGTAGTTATATTCTTGTATATAGGGGGCAGTATTATAGTAGTTATATTCTTGTATATAGGGGGCAGTATTATAGTAGTTATATTCTTGTATATAGGGGCAGTATTATAGTAGTTATATTCTTGTATATAGGGGGCAGTATTATAGTAGTTATATTCTTGTATATAGGGGCAGTATTATAGTAGTGATATTCTTGTATATAGGGGGCAGTATTTTAGTAGTTATATTCTTGTACATAGGGGCAGTATTAGGCTGGGTTCACACGTGGCGGAATTTCACTTGAATTCCGCTGCGGACACTCCGCAGCGTTAATCCGCAGCGGAGCCGTTTCTGCATTGACTTCCACTTCTATTTAGAAGTGTTCGTTTAGACGATGCGTAAAATTCCGCTGCGGAGCATATGCTGCGGAGCGGAATTTGGTGTCCGCAGCATGCTCTGTCTGTTGCGGAGCAGTGGCGGACTGGTTGCGGACTCATGGCGGAATTTATCCATTGACTTCAATGGAGATTCTAAGTTCCGCAATGAAGTCCGCAGCTGTCATGCACATGTTCTGTGTGCTACGGATACGTCTTGCTTTTTTGCCATGACATTTCTTCATTCTGGCTGGACCTATGTATTTCTAGGTCTACAGCCAGACTGAGGAAGTCAATGGGGCTCCCGTAATTACGGGAGCGTTGCTAGGCGACGTCAGTAAATAGTCACTGTCCAGGGTGCTGAAAGAGTTAAGCGATTGGCAGTAACTGTTTCTGCACCCTGGACAGTGACTACCGATCCCAATATACATCAACCTGTAAAAAAATAGAAGTTCATACTCCCTGCTTCTGTCTCCAGTCCGGCTTCCCAGGATGACGTTTCTGTCTAAGTGACGGCTGCAGCCAATCACAGGCTGCAGCGGTCACATGGACTGCCGCGTCATCCAGGGAGGTCGGGCTGGATGCCGAAAGAGGGACGCGTCACCAAGACAACGGCCGGTAAGTATGAAATTCGTTTATTTTCACTAGGGAAAGTGCTGTCCCTTCTCTCTATCCTGCACTGATAGAGAGAAGGGAAGCACTTTTCCCGCAGTCCGCAGCAGCTAGTCCGCATCAATTTACTGCACATTTTGGGCAGATCCGCAGCCGTAATCCGCAACCCGGATTAGGTGCGGCATTGATGCGGACAGTTGCGGAGGAAATCCGCCACGTGGGGGCATGCCCTTATAGTAGTTATATTCTTGTATATAGAGGCAGTATTATAGTAGTTATATACTTGTATATAGGAGCAGTATTATAGTAGTTATATTCTTGTATATAGGAGCAGTATTATAGTAGTTATATTCTTGTATATAGGGGGCAGTATTATAGTAGTTATATTCTTGCATATAGGAGCAGTATTATAGTAGTTATATTCTTGTATATAGGGGGCATTATTATAGCAGTTAGATTCTTGTATATAGGAGCAGTATTATAGTAGTTATATTCTTGTATATAGGAGCAGTATTATAGTAGTTATATTCTTGTATATAGGAGCAGTATTATAGTAGTTATATTCTTGTATATAGGGGGCAGTATTATAGTAGTTATATTCTTGCATATAGGAGCAGTATTATAGTAGTTATATTCTTGTATATAGGGGGCATTATTATAACAGTTAGATTCTTGTACATAGGGGCAGTATTATAGTAAATATATTCTTGTATATAGGGGGCAGTATTATAGTAGTTATATTCTTGTATATAGGAGCAGTATTATAGTAGTTATAGTCTTATATATAGGGGGCAGTATTATAGTAATTATATTCTTGTACATAGGGGCAATATTATAGTAGTTATATTCTTGTATATAGGGGGCAGTATTATAGTAGTTATATTCTTGTATATAGGGTCAGTATTATAGTAATTATATTCTTGTACATAGGGGCAACATTATAGTAGTTATACTCTTGTATATAGGAGCAGTATTATAGTAGTTATATTCTTCTATATAGGAGCAGTATTATAGTAGTTATATTTTTGTATATAGGGGCAGTATTATAGTAGTTATATTCTTGTATATAGGGGGCAGTATTATAGTAGTTATATTCTTGTATATAGGGGCAGTATTATAGTATTTATATTCTTGTATATAGGGGGCAGTATTATAGTAGTTATATTCTTGTACATAGGGGGCAGTATTATAGTAGTTATATTCTTGTATATAGGAGGCAGTATTATAGTAGTTATATTCTTGTATATAGGAGGCAGTATTATAGTAGTTATATTCTTGTACATAGGGGGCAGTATTATAGTAGTTATATGCTTGTATATAGGGAGCAGTATAATAGTAGTTATATTCCTGTATATAGGAGCAGTATTATAGTAGTTATATTCTTGTATATAGGGGCAGTATTAGGCTGGGTTCACACGTGGCGGAATTTCACTTAAATTCCGCTGCGGACACTCCGCAGCGTTAATCCGCAGCGGAGCCGTTTGTCCATTGACTTACACTTTAATTTAGCAGTGTTAGTTTAGACGAGGCGTAAAATTCCGCTGCGGAGCATAAGCTGCGGAGCGGAATTTGGTGTCCGCAGCATGCTCTGTCTGTTGCGGAGCAGTGGCGGACTCATGGCGGAATTTCTCCATTGACTTCAATGGAGATTCTAATTTCCGCAATGAAGTCCGCAGCTGTCATGCACATGTTATGTGTGCTGCGGATCCGTCTTGCTTTTTTAACTTGACATTTCTTCATTCTGGCTGGACCTATGTATTTCTAGGTCTACAGCCAGACTGAGGAAGTCAATGGGGCTCCCGTAATGACGGGAGCGTTGCTAGGAGACGTCAGTAAATAGTCACTGTCCAGGGTGCTGAAAGAGTTAAGCGATCGGCAGTAACTGTTTCTGCACCCGGGACAGTGACTACCGATCCCAATATACATGTATCTGTAAAAAAAAATGAAGTTCATACTTACCGAGAACTCCCTGCTTCTGTCTCCAGTCCGGCCTCCCAGGATGACGTTTCAGTCTAAGTGACGGCTGCAGCCAATCACAGGCTAATAACAGGCTGCAGCGGTCACATGGACTGCCGCGTCATCCAGGGAGATCGGGCTGGATGCCGAAGGAGGGACGCGTCACCAAGACAACGGGCGGTAAGTATGAATTTCTTTGACTTTCACAAGGGAAAGTGCTGTCCCTTCTCTCTATCCTGCACTGATAGGGAGAAGGGAAGTACTTTTACCGCAGTCCGCAGCAGCTAGTCCGCATCAATTTACTGCACATTTTGTGCAGATCCGCAGCAGAATCTGCAACGCAGATTCTGTGCGGCATTGATGCGGACAGTTGCGGAGGAAATCCGCCACGTGTGGTCATGCCCTTATAGTAGTTATATTCTTGTATATAGGGTCAGTATTATAGTAATTATATTCTTGTACATAGGGGCAGTATTATAGTAGTTATATTCTTCTATATAGGAGCAGTATTATAGTAGTTATATTTTTGTATATAGGGGGCAGTATTATAGTAGTTATATTCTTGTATATAGGGGGCAGTATTATAGTAGTTATATTCTTGTATATAGGGGCAGTATTATAGTATTTATATTCTTGTATATAGGGGGCAGTATTATAGTAGTTATATTCTTGTATATAGGGGCAGTATTATAGTATTTATATTCTTGTATATAGGGGGCAGTATTATAGTAGTTATATTCTTGTACATAGGGGGCAGTATTATAGTAGTTATATTCTTGTATATAGGACCAGTATTATAGTAGTTATATTCTTGTATATAGGAGGCAGTATTATAGTAGTTATATTCTTGTATATATGAGGCAGTATTATAGTAGTTATATTCTTGTACATAGAGGGCAGTATTATAGTTGTTATATTCTTGTATATAGGAGACAGTATTATAGTAGTTATATTCTTGTATATAGAAGCAGTATTATAGCAGTTATATTCTTGTATATAGGAGCAGTATTATAGTAGTTATATTCTTGTATATAGAGGCAGTATTATAGTAGTTATATTCTTGTATATAGGAGGCAGTATTATAGTAGTTATATTCTTGTACATAGGGGGCAGTATTATAGTAGTTATATTCTTGTATATAGGGGCAGTATTATAGTAGTTATATTCTTGTATATAGAGGACAGTATTATAGTAGTTATATTCTTGTATATAGGGGCAGTATTATAGTAGTTATATTCTTGTATATAGGAGCAGTATTATAGTAGTTATATTCTTGTATATAGGGCAGTATTATAGTAGTTATATTCTTTTATATAGGGCAGTATTATAGTAGTTATATTCTTGTATATAGGGGCAGTATTATAGTAGTTATATTCTTGTATATAGGGCAGTATTATAGTAGTTATATTCTTGTATATAGGGGCAGTATTATAGTAGTTATATTCTTGTATATAGGGGCAGTATTATAGTAGTTATATTCTTGTATATAGGAGCAGTATTATAGTAGTTATATTCTTGTATATAGGCGGCAGTATTATAGTAGTTCTATTCTTGTACATAGGGGGCAGTATTATAGTAGTTATATTCTTGTATATAAGGGCAGTATTATAGTAGTTATATTCTTGTACATAGAGGGCAGTATTATAGTTGTTATATTCTTGTATATAGGAGACAGTATTATAGTAGTTATATTCTTGTATATAGAAGCAGTATTATAGCAGTTATATTCTTGTATATAGGAGCAGTATTATAGTAGTTATATTCTTGTATATAGAGGCAGTATTATAGTAGTTATATTCTTGTATATAGGAGGCAGTATTATAGTAGTTATATTCTTGTACATAGGGGGCAGTATTATAGTAGTTATATTCTTGTATATAGGGGCAGTATTATAGTAGTTATATTCTTGTATATAGAGGACAGTATTATAGTAGTTATATTCTTGTATATAGGGGCAGTATTATAGTAGTTATATTCTTGTATATAGGAGCAGTATTATAGTAGTTATATTCTTGTATATAGGGCAGTATTATAGTAGTTATATTCTTGTATATAGGGCAGTATTATAGTAGTTATATTCTTGTATATAGGGGCAGTATTATAGTAGTTATATTCTTGTATATAGGGCAGTATTATAGTAATTATATTCTTGTATATAGGGGCAGTATTATAGTAGTTATATTCTTGTATATAGGGGCAGTATTATAGTAGTTATATTCTTGTATATAGGAGCAGTATTATAGTAGTTATATTCTTGTATATAGGCGGCAGTATTATAGTAGTTCTATTCTTGTACATAGGGGGCAGTATTATAGTAGTTATATTCTTGTATATAAGGGCAGTATTATAGTAGTTATATTCTTGTACATAGGGGGCAGTATTATAGTAGTTATATTCTTGTATATAGGAGCAGTATTATAGTAGTTATATTCTTGTATATAGGGGCAGTATTATAGTAGTTATATTCTTGTACATAGGGGGCAGTATTATAGTAGTTATATTCTTGTATATAGGGGCAGTATTGTAGTAGTTCTATTCTTGTACATAGGGGGCAGTATTATAGTAGTTATTTCTTGATCGTCCTACAGCAGCACACTTAAGGGTTAAGATACTTCATCTGACCGGATAGAAGAGACATATTACTCAGCAGTAATCAGTTAAACAATTAGGAGGTCCCAGGTAGCCTTAAATATAGCACAAATCCCTTCAGAAAGCGAATTTTTTCTCTTCTATGAACATGGATAGTTAAAACATCTATACTGAATGCTTTTTACAGGGGGTTCCCTCTATCCCTAGGCTGCAACCCATGAGGACATGGGGGGCTGTATACAGGGGGTTTCCTCAGTCCCTCGGCCTGGCTTCTAAGTCTTACCTGGAATAGAAGCCACATTTCCATTCTGTAGCGGCATGCAGGCTTACCTGCCCTCGGCTCCTAGACGTGGATCCCATACACCTCTGGATGGGTGTTCCAAGATGACCCCCGCCAAAATAAGGTGTATGCCGGCTTCTGGCGCATGCGCCGTGCACTCTCCCTGCTTTGTGCGTGCTGCGCATGTGTGAGAACGGAAGTCTCGCAGGATCTCGGCAGTTCAAGAAAGGACCGCAAATCTGGGGCTATGGCGCTGGTTCAGCTGCTTGACCCTGGAGAATTAAGGTACCCAACTTTCATTGTGTTAGGGTATGTTCACACGAGGGCGTCCGTAACGGCTGAAATTACGGGGATGTTTCAGCCTGAAAACATCCCCGTAATTTCAGCCGTAACGGCATGTGCAGGCGCTTGAACGCCGCGTCAATTACGGGTGTAATTAGCGCTGCTATTCATTGGAGTCAATGAATAACGGCTCCAATTACGGCCAAAGAAGTGACAGGTCACTTCTTTGACGCGGGCGTCTATTTACGCGCCGTCTTTTGACAGCGGCGCGTAAATTACGCCTCGTGTGAACAGACAAACGTCTGCCCATTGCTTTCAATGGGCAGATGTTTGTCAGCGCTATTTTTGGCGCTATTTTCGGACGTAATTCGGGGCAAAAACGCCAGAATTACGTCCATAAATAGGCCGTGTGAACATACCCTTAATATTAGAGTGGTTTTCTTCCTTGAGGCCACTTACAGGTTAGATTGTAAATTGCATGCCTCTTTCCCCAGATGGCAAGTCCTGCATCTCAAGGGAAACACAAGAGGAAATCCAGGCACAATATGTGTAAAGGTTGTCAGCAACCATTGTCAGGGGATTGGGACCAGAGTTTCTGCTCCTCTTGCAGACCTCCTGAACAATCCCTCCATTCTGAAGCCGTGGGGTTTCTGTCCTGGTTTAAGGATCAGCTTACGGATACCTTTCAAGAGATGAAGTCGGCTGCTATGCCGAAAAAAAGGTAGAAAGTGGACGCCCTCTCCACATTCCCCGTCCGAATATGAGCTGTTGGAGGATGATCTGGATTCAGAGGACTCTGATGGGGAACCCTTAGAGAATATTTATCTGTTGGATAAAGACAAGGTCCCGCACTTGCTGAAAGCAGTCAAACTGACCGCCGAGCCCGATAAAGATGTGTCTCATAAACCCAAAAAGGAACAACTTTATTATTGTTATCGCGAAATGGTCCCGGAAATGTTGGGATAAGCCGGAGAGACGGATCGATCAAGGGGCGAGGTTTAAACACACCTACAAAACAGATCCCAAGTTCAGTTCTAACTGGGATGTTCTGCCCAAGGTTGATCTTGCTGTCGCCAGATTATCAAAGAAATCTGTGTTTCCTTTAGAGGAGTCATCGCTCTTAAAGAATCCAATGGATCGCAGAGTGGATTCGATATTAAAAAAAGCCTACTCATCGTCGGTTGGGGCGTGTAAAGTGGCATCAGCTTCCATCCCGGTTGCCAGAGCCCTTCGTACATGGCTTAGTCAGCTCTCTCAAGGTCTGGAGGACGGCGTACCGAGAGAGAAGATCTTGCACAATATCCCTCACATGAAAGCGGCTGCAGAGTTTTTGTGTGACGAACCGCTGGATGTCTTGAAGTTTTCTTCCAGATCCCTGGCTCTCTCTAATATGGATCGTAAAGCCCTCTGGATCAAACAATGGACAGTGGACGTTTCATCCAAAAATAATTTCTTTTCCATACCATTCCATCCCTCTTCTCTCTTCGGCTCTCACCTGGAAGACATCCTTAGGTTGATAAATGATGGAAGAGGGGTTTCCTTCCCACGCCCTCCAAAGAGGCCGCCATTCAAAACCTGTTCCAAAAGGTCCCCTATGGGTCAAAAATATTTTTGCGGTGGTGACAGGCAGCGTAAGTTCAAGAGCAAACAATAGGGTAACCCCCCCTTCAGGAAGAAGTCACACATTCAAAGAAATACTAACTTATGACGCCAAGAGAGAGGGGTGTCCAGTAGATGGAAGACTAGGAAAGTTTGTTCACCTATGGCTAAAAACATTCACAGACGCCTGGGTCAGATCCACCATCCAGAATAGCTACTCGCTGGAACTAAACACTGTTCCAAAGAACAGATTCTGTATAAACAGAGGAAGAAATCCAGTGGTTCTCAGGCTGGGTTCACACGACCATGTTACGTCCGTAATGTACGGAATGTATTTCGGTCGGAAGACCCGGACCGAACACAGTGCAGGGAGCCGGGCTCCTAGCATCATAGTGATGTACGACGCTAGGAGTCCCTGCCTCTCCGCGGAACTACTGTCCCGTACTGAAAACATGATTACAGTACGGGACAGTTGTCCTGCAGCGAGGCAGGGACTCCTAGCATCGTACATAACTATGATGCTAGGAGCCCGGCTCCCTGCACTGTGTTCGGTCCGGGTCTTCCGGCCGAAATACGTTCCGTACATTACGGACGTAAAATGGTCGTGTGAACCCAGCCTTAGTCTCATTCAGGACTTCATAAGGAAGGGAGCATTGGAAGAAGTCCCGTATCATCAGCGTGGTCGAGGCGTGTACTCCCCTATCTTTGCCGTTCCAAAAAAGGAAGACAAGTGGCGGTTAGTGATAGATTTGACATATCTGAACCAGTTCTTTGTAAAGAGAAAGTTAAAAATAGAATCTATACAATCAGTCATAAATATTATCCAAGAAGGAGATTTTCTTGCCACTATCCATCTGCAAGATGCATATCTTCATATCCCGGTCCTGAGGAAACACAGGAACTGTCTTCAGGTAGCAGTTCTTCTTCATCATCAAGTTTTACATCTTCAGTTCACCTGCCTGCCCTTTGGGATAACATCAGCGCCCCGAGTGTTTACGGAGGTAGCGGTGGTATTGCCTGCAGTACGACGCATGAAAGGGATCTTCGTATGTCCGTACCTGGACGATTGGCTGGCGAGAGCCCCGTCAGAAGACATGCTCATAAAACACCTGAAGGTCACGCTAGACAGGCTCAGATCGCACGGTTTCATCATAAACCTCCAGAGGTCTCATCTAACACCATGTACCAGGTTGAAATACTTAGGCTTCATGGTAGACACACAAGAAATTTCGCTATCGGCTATCGAGGCGGTACCCTGGGCAAGGGCGCACATCCGAATTTTACAATCCAACATACTGAAAAGTTGGATTGTCATCAGTATATTATCGGTGCGGGTCCGACACCCCCACCCCACACCGATCAGCTGCTCCGGCTCCCTGCAGGCACCGGATGTCATTGCACAGTATGTAATGTATGGAGCTGGAGGCAGTTGGCTCCGTACATTGCATAGAGGCTCTGCTGCCGAACTTCAGCTCTGCTTCTATTCACTTGAACAGTACTGCAGCTCGGCCGCTATTCCGTGACCAGCGCCATCTGCTTCCGGCCTGGATGTCCGGTGTCCGGAGGCAGCCGGAGCAGCTGATCAGTGCAGAGTCCGGGTGTCGGACCTGCACCGATCATATACTGATGACCTATCCAGTGGATAGGTCATCAGTTGTCCGGTGGTGGACAACCGTTTTAAGATTTCTACAATCAAGATGGCAGACAGAAGCTGGACTATTCTAAAAAAAAAAAAAGCAAGTTAGAGTTGGCATGGGGGGATATAGAAACATATATTATTATGAAGTGGTAGGGGTCGGGAGTGGGGGGTGCTAATAGTTTCATGTGTGTGCTGGAGGTTCTCTTGAAGCCATATTGAATCTGATTTGATGTAATGACCACATATTCTGTATCAGTCCCACCCGAGTAACATCATGTGTCCTTTACACAAGCCATGAAATAGAATTCTTCACATGCACTTGGTGGAACATCCATCATAAAGTTTTTAGGATCCGCAACCATATGACCTATACAAGCAATGCAGCAGCCCCAGGAGTTTCATCTAAGATGCGTCTGAATAAGAAATGACCGCTGTGTGTCATATTTCAATATCAAGGAATCTACAAGGTCAGTGGGTGATGTGTGTGGCGTTACGAAGATATTTCAAAGGAGCCGCATCAAACAGTAACGCCGCGCCCAGGATCTGTTTGCATTTCAAAGAATAGTACAGAACACGGGAGCCTCATAATGTGCCCTATACCCGCCCATGGCAGCAGCAACAAGTGACTGATTATATTCCCACTATAAGGGCTTGTTCAGACAAACGGATATATAGTCACGGCTGCATGGAATTCTATGGGGCTGTTCACACGGTCATTGCTTTAATGGGCCTTGAAAAATAGGACATGTCCTATTTTTGGGCCGTTTTCACGGATCCCACGATAGACTCAAGTCTATGAGGAATGCCTGATAACGGGTTCCGCACGGGTGTGAATCAGGCGTGAAAAACAACCATTTTTCATGGCAAATTTCAAACACATCCATCTAAATATGTCCGAACAATTCACTCTATCTATCCATCCATCCATCCATCCATCCATCCCCGGACTGAGACAAAAAAGCAGCCCTGGCACACAAGCCCCAGCAGCCAACAAACTCTGTCTAAAAACAGCCCTGGCCCTAGGCCCCCCAGTCACAGCGCACGTTGGTCGATTCGGTCCAAAGTGATTTCTGTTGAATGTCAGATTACCGCACTTTTTTATTTGGTGACTATGTGTTCCGGTGGAGCAGCGAGCTCACAGCTTATGTGCTCAACATTCAGATTTCCCCCTTCCCCATAAAGCAAAACCTACGGGTTGACGGAACATGATACTTGATTGAGTGATAAGTATATTGCTGAAATCTGCAATAATGTTCTGTAAAAGAGAACTGGTTCAGCTGCATAAGTAACTTTCTTATGCAGCAACCTCCTCACTATACCACCTCCACCCAGCAAGGTCTCCTCTCAGACAAGGCCACACTTCAGGATATGAACCAGGGTCCACACAGAAGACACTACTTAAGCACCAGGCCACCAGCTCAGGTTGATCGCTGAGCTTTCTTATTGTCCCCATCAGACCAAATGTAAACGTCACTTCCAGCAGGAATAAGAACATGTCATCTTTGGAAGAATTTGTTGCCAACATTTGAAAGCAGAGGTAGCACACTGGTAAAGATTTCTGCTAATAAATCAGAGGCGTGAGCACTATGTGAGTTCTATCTCTGGGATCTCCAGCCTTAAAAGTCGTTAACCCCCAAGCCACCGTGCTGTCATGTCCCAATATCATCCAACGTTTTTCTTCTTGAAGGTCCGATTACCCGTTTTTAAAAGAGGTGAAAAACATGTCCTCGTAAGGCTGCCGTGCAGCTAGCTCACAGCTTGTGTGATCCGAGTTGAGTGCAGGGATCACTTCTGTACAATGTGGGTTCTAACCCCCACATTATCCTCCTGGTGAGCTTGGGCTGCTCCCCCTTTCCCAAAATGCCACCCATGGAGGGATGGATTCTGATACCTGTTTGAGTGATGAGTATATTGCTGAAATCTGCAATCATCTACTATATAAATGCAGCTGTCTCAAAAGGAACAGCTGCATAAGTAACTTTCTTTACATAATTAAGTTTCTTATGCAGCAACAGTCTCACTGCACTGCCTCCATACCACTAAACAAAGCACCCTTTTGGACAATCCACACATCAGGATTTGAACCAGGGACTGCACAGAGGACACTCACCATTCAGACACCACTTAATCACCACACCACCATTGCATTTTCACTTTCTTATTGTCCCCATAAGACCAAATGAAATCATTACTTCCAGCAGGAATAAGAACATGTCATCTTTGGAAGAGTTTGTGGCAGGCTCTTGGCAGCAGAGGTAGCGCACTGGTAATGTTCTCTGCTGATAAACTAGAAGTGTCAGGGACCTGTGGGTTCTATCCCCAGGATCTCCTCCTTGTCTCTCAGTTTTGAAAGTCTTTCACAAGTTTAGGTTAACAAGGCGAGGCATCCTTTTAAAGGAGAAATGCATTGCCCTGTTGAGCGTCAGCTGCTTGCCAAAATTGCTGGAAAAATGTCACCAAAGACAAGCAACAAACTTGTATAAGTGAGGAGACCACCACCAACCACCAACCACCAACCACCAACCACCATGCAGGATGCTTTGAACCGAGGGACATGGGCTAACTCCACAGCAATCCAGGCCTAGGCACTTAAGCCCCAAGCCACCACACTGTCATACTGCCCAGCCCTCCCCAATGTGATCTAAAGTTTTTCTTGTTCAAGGTCCACGTACCCCTTTTTTAAAAGAGGTGAAAAATGTGTCCTCATAAGGCTGCCGTGCAGCTAGCTCACAGCTTGTGTGATCTGAGTTGAGCGCAGGGATCACTTCTGTACAATTTGGGTTCTAAACCCCATGTTGTCTCCTGGCGACCTTGGGCTGCTCCCCCTTTCCCAAAGTGCTGCCTATGGAGGGATGGATTCTGATACCTGTTTGAGTGATGAGTATATTGCTGAAATCTGTAATAATCTACTATATAAATGCAGCTGCCTCAAAAGAGACAGCTGCATAAGTAACTTTCTTCATAAAAGTAACTTTCCTACACAACAACAATCTCACTGCACTGCCTCCACACCACTATAAACACCACCCAGCAGAGTTCACTTTTAGACAAGGCCACACATCAGGATTTGAACCAGGGTCTGCACAGAGGACACACTGTTTAGGGTGCAACTTAAGCACCAGACCACCAGCTCAGGTTGACCTCTGAGTTTTCTTATTGTTCCTATAAGACCAAATGTAAATAGTCATTTCCAGCAGGAATAAGAACATGTAATCTTTGGAAGAATTTGCAGCCATCTCTTGACACTAGAAGTATTGCACTGGTAAAGTTCTCTGCTAATAAATGAGTGAGGAACGTGTGGGCTCTATCCCTGGGATCTCCTCCTTGAAGGCCTTTCACCAGTGCAGGTTCACAAGGCGAGGCATCCTTTTAAAATAGAAATGCATTGCCCTGTTGAGCATCAGCCGCTTGCCAAAATTGTTGTCACCCTTAATCTATCTATTTCATATCTATCTATCTATCTATCTATCTATCTCATATCTATCTATCTCATATCTATCTATCTATCTAATATCTATCTATCTATCTATCTATCTATCTATCTATCTATCTATTTCATATCTATCTATCTATCTATCTATCTATCTCATATCTATCTATCTCATATCTATCTATCTCATATCTATCTATCTATCTCATATCTATCTCATATCTATCTATCTATCTCATATCTATCTATCTATCTCATATCTATCTATCTATCTCATATCTATCTATCTATCTCATATCTATCTATCTCATATCTATCTATCTATCTATCTCATATCTATCTATCTCATATCTATCTATCTCATATCTATCTATCTATCTATCTATCTATCTATCTATCTATCTATCTATCTATCTATCTATCTAATCTATCTAATTTCTGCCTGGTGAACAATTCACAAGCCATGAATTTATTTGTCATTCCGCAGACAATAGAATATTCCTGAAATGCTGAAATGATAAAGAATAAACTGTAACTGACATTATAAGGAGGGAATGTCTGACCCCCGGAACACAGAGGACAGATGGGATGTAGTGGAGCTGGGAACGTCTCCTTAATCCGCATTGTTACATTTATAGGTTATGGAACAATATTTACTACCCATATCTAATGTGCGGCTCATCAGTCTTCATGTCCGTGGTTCTCCAACGCTTGTGGTACTACAACTCCCAGAAAGCTATACTTTCTAGTAAACTGGTGGGAAGGTAAAATAGAAGCATAGCGAAGCCCATACACCAGCAGTATATATTACACATGAAATAATGACTGCCTTTACACTGCGGGTTGTCACCCAGCTTTACAAAGACACTGAAAGGCAACTACATCTGCAGTGGTATTCAATACCACAGTATATATGGCAACTAGTCTGGCCTTATTCTCATGAACCAGGAGGCTCAGGATGAACAATTATTTGGGTCGCGGGTTGTCGCTGGGACTGTAGACATCACGTTTGTGTGTTTGTGTGTTTGTTTGGGGTCAATCACTTAGAAAACTTCAAATTCAGACTTTCTCCTCAAACGAAATAGATAAATTTGAAATAAGAAACCGGCGCACCTGCCATAATGGATGTAACGCAGGAACATTCAGTCCCAGATCAATGGAGTGAGGTCACTCTGCCTTCTCTACAGGGTGTAACAGTTAATTAGGAAGACAGTCCGAGACGTCAATGAGGACTACTTGTAGTTAATGGACTGTCGATGGGAAGCCATCCATTATTTCCTCTGCACAGAATACAAATCTCCTAATTTAGTTGGGTTTTGGGATTAGATGGTGACACAGAATGCAGAATGTTCCCCAGATCTGGGGGTGTAGGAGGAAGAGTGGGGGGTGGGCATTCCACCAGCAGCGAGATGAGGACCCTTTATGGGAATCTTCCCTGGACAGCCCTGCACAGACTGCGGTCCGGAAAATGCTGGCTAGATAAGGCTGCAGATAACAGGTCTCAGGGTAGGGGGTATAAATGGGAGAGGGGTTTGGTAGCGGCTCTAGATCACTAGGGGGAATAGAGAGAGGGAGTCACTGAGAGCTGCAGGGACATCACCAACTCTACAGAGAAGCCCCCAGCTTATTCTACCACCCGCTCACAATGGAGATGAAGCTTTCTACCTTCTGCACCCTGCTCTGTGCCACCCTGCAGCTGCTCTCCTTCGCGGCTCACCCTATATCTGATCCAGACACCAACAGGGAACTGGACTCCTTAAAGGTAAGCAATAGAGTGCAAGCTCCTCTGTACCAGTATAGGTCAACTCATATTGCAGGACAGGTGGCTGCCTCTGTGGTTGGACTGGTCCTTTAAGAATAAACGCAGGGACTTGACATCCTATAACAGAGTTATAGATACTGGAAATAGATGGCATGCTGCGACTTGTAGTTCTACACCCTATAGAGGAGCGGAGATTATTAATCTATACATATGGGGGATGCAGGGTGGGCTTGTACTATTAATCTATACATACAGCAGTGGAGCATGCTGAGAATTGTAGTTTTAATATATGGGATAATAAAAACAGATAGGGCATGACATCGCTTTAAGGGTAGGACATGATGAGAGTTGTAGTGCAGTCGCGTATGATCAAAGCACAATGGTAAGCATTTTTAAACAGCATAGGAGCACTGTATATGCATAGGGTATCTGTACAAGTGTCAATTATTTTAAGAGCAGGGTTTGCTGGGTGTTGTAGTTCCAGGTTATTGGATTAGTTGCTGTGATACCAGAATGCTATATATATATCGGCACATGCTGTATGTGATAATGAGGGGGGGGGGGGTAGTGGTTATAATGACAGGGACCCTACACAACATGATATATTCTATGTTTCTATGCACAGGATGTTCTGGAGAGATTGGAGGAAAAACTGGCAGTGATTGAAGATCTACAACAATCAAATCCCAGCGTCCTGGAGACCAGATTGGACGATCGTGCAGAGACGATGACCCCAGAAGAGGCGGGAGCCCAATTACCCGAGTCCAGGGGGCTCCCCAGCAAGTCCCTCTCCATCAACGACTCCTTCCTCAAAGGGCTGAGGTCACTGCAGAGCCCCAAAATGATGAGGGGTTCAGGCTGCTTTGGGAGAAGGATTGACAGGATTGATTCCTTCAGTGGACTGGGCTGCAATGGTAAGGAGTTTTATATACATGAAGCTTGTAGCGCTGTAGTCATCGGGGGACTACAAGTCCCAGTATGAGAGAGGCTAGGACTCCTAGTTCCGGATACTGGACTATTTACTAATTGTTTATATCCGTGCGATGACTGGACTGCCCATGCAGGGTCCTGTGTGTTTTCTACTCTGGGTAGTTCCTAGTGCAAACTACAACTCCCAACATGCCCTCATGGGGCATAAGAGGAGTTGTAGTATAACAACAGCTGGAGAGTCAGATGTTAAACAGCGCTACCTTACATAATATAGAATGTATTCTCACCTAGATCCAAAAATAGACATTTTAACTGGATAGATAGATAGATAGATAGATAGATAGATAGATAGATAGATAGATAGATAGATAGATAGATAGATAGAGATGTAGCAGAGCTGAATTAGTAATTGAACAGTTTCTTTTGTATACCGACATACAGTAAGTCATTCAGATTAAATAACGTAGTGGGTTTACCTGCAGTCCTATGCAAAATTACATTAGAACGTTACCATGAGATGGGCCAGATGACGAAGGCAGCTCTGCTACATCAGTATATGTTATACTAATAATAATAATAATATAATGTCCACTGTGATACTACTTTGAGGGGTCAATGCTGGACTGTGCACATTCAGATATATTCACTGTGGTATTGATAATTAGACATATATAAATAATTGGCGATTTCACACACCGTTGTTGTCCGTGAAAACGCCATATTTTCAGATATTAAAAGGACTGTAAAGCAGAAGACATTCAGTGGGGGATTTTATCAATGTAATTGTCTGATGTAAATATTAAAAAAATGTATCGCCATTTATCAAGCGCCTCCGCATCACTATTGTAGAAACAAATGGGGAAGTGTAACTGATTCGATAAAGATTTCCGCCATTTTTTGTTTAGAAATTGCTCAGTAGCCTGCACCCTTTTCCACAATAGGCGTGTGATCAACCAACGGGACTCATGCACCCAGCATCCGGCCAATCACTGACCAGCTTACATTTTCCAGTCTGCACTCTGATTGGTTGATATCATTAACAGGGACCATATATATCACGAATATCCCTTTGATACATGAGACCCTCTATCTGTACTGTATATAAATATACAGTGTTAACCGCCTTCACACATATTTTGCTGGATATACCAGTCTCAATGGTGGCATTCATTAATGGGTGTGTAGACAAAATGGCCGCCACTGCTCAGATCTTGTTCCCCATAGCAACCAGTTTCCCATTACAGTTTAGAAAATGAAAGCTGAGCTCTGATTGGTTGCTATGAGCAACAAGGCCACTTGAGTTAGTGCTGATACATGGGGTCCTACGAGTTGGGAGGCGTCCTCCGCGGTGCCTGTTTCTTCATCTTCCTCGTGCGATTTTTTTACACGTTTTTGTATAGTTTAATAATTCTTGTCTTTTTATCCTTCAGGATCAAGAAGGTTTTGACATAATGGGAACGTGGGCGAATGATCCGCTGCTGGAGGCCAATCCCAAGACGACTCACCCAAACATTACTTTTCTATTTATGACGATCCCGTTCATATTTATTTATTTATAAGTATTTATTTCATGTTTTATAATTGCATTTGTAATTTCTAACACTTCATAGCATATTAAATATATTACACACTTTCCTTCCGTCTTCAGTGTCCGTGAATTAGAAATTAACGTTTTTTGGGGGGATATTTGGGAAGGTTATATTAAGGTGACCACAGACGGCAAGATCTGACATGTTACCATATTATATACTATTGGCAGTGGGGTGTAACTATAGGGTTGGCAGAGGTAGCAGTTGCACCCGTACCCTGAGGGGCCCAAAAGGCCTGCCTGTCCTATATAAGGAGACCAGTACTATGAGGGTAAGGCCACACGGTGCGGCCACGTTGCGTTTTTAAACCGCAGCAAGTCATTTTTCAATAGAAGTCAATGGTAAAATTTGTGTTATGGACAGACGGCAGCACCTAACAAACTTCAACATGGGTGAAAACGATGTCCATCAGTTATTTCCTTTAAAAACGCAACAGAACTGCAGCATTACAGAGATAAAAAGCGCATGCGGTTTTCAAACGCAACAAAACTGCGTCAACGACGCACCGTGTGGCCTTACCCTTACACATTTTGCATTTGGGTCCAAGACCTTTAGGGTAAATGCACACGATGCTTATTTTCGTGCCGCAAATCTGCAGCGTAATACAGTACCAGTAAAGTAAATGAGATTTCCAGAAATCTCATCTACACATTGCGATTTTACTCTGCACGTAAATTGAGCTGCGGTGCGTATTTTAAAATCTGCAGCGTGTCAATTTATCTTGCGTTTCCGTTTGATCACCTCAGGGGGCGCTGTTTAATAGATGTCTGTGGAAAGTATTTGCAGCAGGGCCAAAAAGCAGTGCTGCGAATCTCAAAAGTAATGGAAATTGTCAATAAAGTTTGACAGAAGAGTTCATCAGAGCTGTCAGCACCAGGAATAGTTCTAAATAAGAGGAAAGTTTATTAAACTTCTTTTACCAAGGAGGGACCAGATGAAGGGATTATAACTGGAGAATCAGATTACACAGGATTTGTTTGTATCTGCCTAGTTTTAAAAGAAAACACACCAAAATAAGCAGCATAAAACCGCACCTATTTCCGCATCAAAATGTAAAAACTGCACCTAAAAACGCAATATTAGGTGCGTATTTAACCTGCGGAACTACCTGCAGTTTTGATGCGGATTTTCTGCACCAATTTCCGCAACGTATGCATTTACAACGTATACAATACTGGGTTCCCATGTATTGTAAATGCTGCAGAATTTCTGCAACGGAATTCTGTGCAGAAATTCCGCAGCATTTACAGTAGAAGCAAAGTGAATGAGATTTAGAAAACCTCATGCCCCGCTGCGGAAAAAAAACGCAGAAAAGTTGCGCGAAAAGTGTTCTGCAGTGCTACTTTTAGTTCCGCAGCATGTCAATTTATTCTGCATGTTCTGTGCGGAGAGGCTGCCTGTTTGGCCCATAGACTTCAATGGGGAGCAGAAATTCTGCAACAGATTTGTTTTCTTGCGGTTTCTACAGCGTTTACGCAGCAGAAACGCACTGGAAATTCGCAGGTGCAGATATACTTTGCTATAACCAATGTTTAACGCTAAATCTGCAGGTTAAACCGCAGCAACATGAGCAGTAAAAACGCACTGTGACCGAATTTTCAGTGGTTTTCTTGAGATTCTGCTGCTGATCCTGTGTGTGGGAACATACCGTAAGTTATTCCTCTAGCTGCTGGAATGCTGGTTAATATAGGGACGTATATATGTATATATGTGTATATATATACACTGTATATATAACGATATCCGAAACCATAGAAATAGGGGCCCACGTACATGCGTGTATTAGGGGTCCATGTTATACACATCTATAGACTGCTCTGGGGCCACACTGTGTGTGTTGTCATACAATGTTCCATCGCACGCCATATTACAGAGGTATTCTGCGCCTACGGCGCCTCGTGGACGCAGCATATGGCGGCGCATATAGAGTCTATGGGTCTGTAATACAGATGCGTATAAACTCCACGTGCCGCTATACAGGGTCTATACATACAACTTTTTCGTGTTCCTGGATTCTATTTCTCCATGTAGAAAATCATCTCTATTTCAAATATCGTCCAGGTCACGTTAATTCTTCCGCCTCAGTAATGACCAAGATAATCTTCGTCCATATTAGGCAGAACGATCATCATTATTTTCATTTTTTTAGTTTATTATAATTTTGTATCGCAACAGAATGGTGACGTTTTAACCCATGCCTTCCTCCCTCGTAGAGAGGGAAAAAAAAACGTAGTTATAATTTTCCTCTCTCATCTGATTTGACTATTCAATAAAGACCAATCGTCATCAACCATTTCTATAGAGTCCATAATCATCAGAATCGAGGTAATTTGGTTTTATTCTCTATATCTATACTCCTGATTACCAGCCTTTTCCATTCCATCATGAGCGGCCCTGTTCTAGTCATCCATTTCCTTGCAATGGACATGTAATGGCGGGGTAGGGAGACAGACAGGTGAGCCCTAATCTACCCGCCACTCAGTCCCTGCCTACTTGCAACAGCCCGTCCTAAGCGACGGTGTACAACTGGGCGACGGTCCCTACGCTCACTAAGTGCACGACAGACAAACAGACAAGGGTACACAGAAGCTAAGGAAAATGGGGCTGTTGCCCACGGCAACCCCGTGAGCAACAAGGATAGTGAACGAGCCGAGTCAAACCAGGAGTGGACGAGGTACAAAACGCAGAGCAGGAGAATAGTCAGTCAAGCCAGGGTCAATATGAAGCAGAAGACAAGTTTTAAGTAGCAGCAGCAGAGCCAGGAAACAGACTGAAACAATCACAGGCAAAGGAGGAGCAGGAAGTGAAGATATAAATAGACAGAGGGCGGGAGCTAGCTCCGTCTGGCCAGGCTGTGATAGGCTCTCCCACTCCTCAGCCTCCCAGGCTGATTGGTGGAAGAAGGGGTCACTCGACCAGACTTAGGAGCAGGTGCAGAGTGAGTAACCACAGGCATCGACACAGAAGCTGTGTCAGGCAGATCCTTTACAGTACCACCCCCCCTTTTATGAGGGGCCACTGGACCCTTTCTAGGTGGACCTGGCTTATTGGGGAACCGAAGATGGAACTTCCTGAGCAATACTGCAGCGTGAACATCCCGGGCGGGTACCCAAGTCCTCTCCTCAGGCCCCTATCCTCTCCAATGGACCAAGTACTGGAGAGAGCCTTGGACCATCCTGCTGTCCACAATATTGGCCACCTCGAATTCTACCCCTTCAGGGGTGAGAACAGGGACCGGAGGTTTCCTCGAGGGAGCCAAGGACGGGGAGCAGCGTTTCAGGAGGGAGGCATGAAACACATCGTGTATTCGAAAAGACGGGGGTAACTCCAGTCGGAAGGAGACAGGGTTAAGGACTTCAATTACCTTGTACGGCCCTATATACCTGGGAGCAAATTTTTGGGACGGGACCTTAAGGCGCAAATTTCTTGAAGACAGCCACACCAGATCCCTGACCGCAAACAAGGCATTAGCAGAACGTCTTCTATCTGCCTGGGTCTTTTGTATGCTCTGGGACACCTCTAGGTTCTTCTGAACCTGGGCCCAGACCGTGCACAGTTCCCGATGAACGACCTCTACCTCAGGATTGTTGGATCCACCAGGTGAAACGGAGGAGAACCGTGGATTAAACCCAAAATTACAGCAAAAGGGGGAGACCCCTGACGAGTTACTGACCCGGTTATTAAGGGAAAATTCAGCGAGGGAAATGAAGGAGACCCAATCATATTGACAGTCAGAGATAAAACACCTTAAATATTGTTCTAGAGACTGATTAGTCCTCTCAGTTTGGCCATTAGTTTCAGGATGGAAGGCCGAGGAGAAGGACAGATCAATCTCCAACTTTTTACAGAAGGCTCTCCAAAACAATGAAACAAATTGTACCCCTCTGTCCGAAACAATATTGACAGGGACCCCATGGAGACGCAGGATGTGTTTGACAAACAAGGTAGCTAATGTCTTAGCATTGGGTAGTTTCTTGAGGGGCACAAAGTGGCACATCTTACTGATGCGGTCCACTACCACCCATACCACCGACTTGCCTTGAGATGGAGGCAAATCGGTGATAAAATCCATGGAGATATGGGTCCAAGGTCTCTGGGGAATGGGCAAAGAACACAGTAAGCCCGCTGGTCGGGACCTGGGAGTCTTGGACCTAGCACAAACCTCACAAGCAGCGACGTAAGCCTTAACGTCTTTAAGCAACCCAGGCCACCAGTAGTTTCTGGCAATGAGGTGCTTGGTACCCAGGATGCCTGGATGGCCAGATAGTGCAGAGTCATGATTTTCCCTAAGTATTCTTAGCCGGAGTTGCAGGGGAACAAACAGCTTGTTCTCAGGAAGGTTCCCGGGAGCTGAACCTTGATCAGCCGCAATTTCGGAGACTAAATCAGAATCAATAGAGGAAATGATTATACCTGGAGGCAAAATACAAGCAGGATCTTCCTCCGAAGGAGGGCTGGCCATGAAGCTACGCGACAGTGCATCAGCCTTAATATTTTTAGACCCAGCCCTATAGGTGACCAAAAAGTTGAATCTGGTAAAAAATAACGCCCATCAAGCTTGTCTCGGGTTTAGTCTCCGGGCAGATTCTAAAAAAAACAGATTCTTGTGGTCGGTAAGGACCGTTACCTGGTGCCTAGCCCCCTCCAGGAAGTGGCGCCACTCTTCAAATGCCCATTTAATGGCTAAGAGTTTGCGGTTGCCAATGTCATAGTTACTCTCAGTGGGCGAATACTTCCTGGAGAGGTAGGCACAGGGACGGAGATGGGTGAGGGACCTGGTACCCTGGGACAAGACAGCACCCACTCCCACCTCGGAGTCGTCAACCTCCACGATGAATGGCTCCATTTGGTTGGGCTGAATCAGCACTGGGGCCGAGATAAAGCAATTCTTAAGGACCTCAAAAGCCTGGACAGCCTCAGGAGGCCAGTGGAGGAGATCAGCACCTTTGAGAGTGAGATCCGTAAGAGGCTTAGCGATAACCGAGAAGTTAGCAATAAATCTCCTGTAATAATTAGCGAATCCCAGGAAGCACTATAACGCCTTCAGGGAGGCAGGTTGGACCTATTCCGCCACAGCCTGGACCTTGGCGGGGTCCATGCGGAATTCATGAGGAGTGAGGATTTGACCCAAAAATGGTATCTCTCGCACACCAAACACACATTTTTTGGTCTTAGCAAACAGTTTGTTTTCCCGAAGGACCTGGAGCACCTTCCTGACATGCTCAATGTGGGAGGACCAGTCCTTGGAAAACACAAGTATGTCATCAATGTACACTACAAGAAATACCCACAGGTAGTCTTTTAAAATCTCATTTATGAAATTCTGGAAGACCGCGGGAGCATTACACAACCCAAAGGGCAAGACGAGGTATTCGAAATGGCCTTCGGCCGTGTTAAACGCAGTCTTCCACTCATCCCCCTCTTTGATGCGCATAAGGTTATACGCCCCCCGTAGATCAAACTTAGAGAACCATTGGGCCCCCTGAACCTGATTAAAGAGATCAGGAATCAAAGGAAGGGGATACTGGTTCTTTACAGTGACCTTATTCAAGTTACGGTAGTCAATGCATGGCCTAAGACCACCATCCTTCTTCCCTACGAAGAAGAAGCCAGCACCTACCGGAGAAGTAGAGGGGCGAATGTAACCCTTGGCCAGGCATTCCTGGATATACTCTCTCAAGGCTTCACGTTCGGGACAAGAAAGATTAAATATCCTACCCTTAGGAAGCTTAGCTCCTGGTATCAATTCAATTGCGCAATCGTATTCTCTATGAGTAGGTAACGCTTCAGAGGCCTTTTTAGAAAAAACATCAGCGAAGTCCTGAATAAACTCAGGTAGAGTGTTCACCTCCTCAGGGAGAGAAATAAAATTAACAGAAAAACATGACGTCAAACATTCATTACCCCATTTGGTAAGATCCCCAGTATTCCAGTCAAACGTGGGATTATGCAACTGCAACCAGGGAAGGCCTAAAACCAAATCGGACGATAATCCCTGTATAACCAGTACAGAGCACTGCTCCAAATGCATGGAGCCAACAAGGAGTTCAAAAACAGGGGTATGCTGCGTGAAATAACCATTAGCAAGTGGAGTGGAGTCGATACCCACTACCGGAACAGGTTTAGGCAAATCAATCAATGGCATAGCTAGAGACATAGCAAATTCCACAGACATGATATTAGCAGAGGACCCTGAATCCACGAAGGCACTGCCGGTAGCAGACCTACCACCAAAGAGACCTGAAAGGGAAGCTAGATCTTATTAGGTTTCATATTTACGGGAAATACCTGTGCGCCCAAGTGACCTCCCCGATGATCACTTAGGCGCGGAAGTTCTTCCGGCTGCTTATTCTTATGCCTAGGACATTTGTTCACTTGATGCTTGTCATCCCCACAGTAGAAGCAGAGACCATTCTTCCTGCGGAACTCTCTACGTTGTTGGGGAGACACGGAGGCCCCAAGTTGCATAGGTTCATCCGAGTTTTCCATGGAAGAACGAAGCAACGGAACTTCGGGAGCCATCATGGGGGAGCCAGAGGAGAAGGCACAAAAACGTTCAAGTCGTCGTTCCCTGAGACGTCGGTCAAGTCGTACCGCTAAAGCCATAACCTGATCTAGAGAGTCAGAAGAGGGATAGCTAACTAACAGGTCCTTCAGGGCGTTCGACAGACCCAATCTAAACTGGCACCTCAAGGCAGGGTCATTCCACCGAGAAGCTACACACCACTTCCTAAAGTCCGAACAGTACTCCTCAACGGGTCTCTTACCCTGACGTAAGGTCACCAGCTGACTCTCGGCAAAGGCAGTCTTGTCAGTCTCGTCATAAATGGGCCCGAGAGCAGAAAAGAAAAGATCAACGGAGGAAAGTTCAGGGGCGTCGGGAGCCAAGGAGAAGGCCCATTCTTAGGGCCCGTCCTGGAGGAGGGACATAATTATACCCACTCGCTGGCTCTCGGAACCTGAGGAGTGGGGCTTTAGACGGAAATAGAGCCTACAACTCTCCCGAAAGGAGAAAAAAGTCTTCCGGTCCCCTGAGAACCGGTCAGGCAACTTGAGGTGGGGTTCAAGAGGTGAGGTGGGAGGCACTACCAGGGTAGCATCTTGCTGGTTGCCGCTCTGAGCCAGGGCTTGGACCTGTAGGGAGAGGCCCTGCATTTGCTGAGCCAGGGTCCTAGTTGTGACAGGGACCTGGGTAGAAAAGGTATATGGGCCTGTGATTATGTAATGGCGGGGTAGGGAGACAGACAGGTGAGCCCTAATGTACCCGCCACTCAGTCCCTGCCTACTTGCAACGGCCCGTCCTAAGCGACGGCGTACAACTGGGCGACGGTCCCTACGCTCACTAAGTGCACGACAGACAAACAGACAAGGGTACACAGAAGCTAAGGAAAATGGGGCTGTTGCCCACGGCAACCCCGTGAGCAACAAGGATAGTGAACGAGCCGAGTCAAACCAGGAGTGGACGAGGTACAAAACCCGGAGCAGGAGAATAGTCAGTCAAGCCAGGGTCAATATGAAGCAGAAGACAAGTAGGAAGTAGCAGCAACAGAGCCAGGAAACAGACTGAAACAATCACAGGCAAAGGAGGAGCAGGAAGTGAAGATATAAATAGACAGAGGGCGGGAGCTAGCGCCGTCTGGCCAGGCTGTGATAGGCTCTCCCACTCCTCAGCCTCCCAGGCTGATTGGTGGAAGAAGGGGTCACTCGACCAGACTTAGGAGCAGGTGCAGAGTGAGTAACCACGGGCATCGACACAGAAGCTGTGTCAGGCAGATCCTTTACAGGACAATCTTGCAAAGGAAAGAAGTTGAAATATTACGTTTTTATAGGAGAGGTTGTCAAGATCCTGCTACAGCTTCCCAAAAGTCAGATAGAGGGGTCTTTGGGGAGCTTAAAGAGGAGCGGTCCCCTCTCCTGACATGTCTATTTTAGTACATACTTGTATTCCCCATGAAATAACAATTCTGGAGCGGCTTTTCTTATTACTCTACGTTGTGCAGTTCCTCTGTTATTCCTCTGAGAAATGTATAAATTGACAACTGGGTGTTACCATTACCCTTGTCAAAGGGGGCGTGTCCATATACAGTCTCACTCTGTCAGCACTGATTGGACATTGTCAATCTCTGTAGGGACACACCCTCAAGTAGTAACACCCAGTTGTCAATGTAATCATAAATTTCTAGGAGGAATAATAGAGGAATGGCACAAAGTAGTGTTTAGATGCTCCAGACTTATGGAATGTAATTATTGACTAAAACAGACCTGTCAGGAGAGGGGAGAGGTCCTTTTTAAATCTGATATTTTTGACTACAGGTTGGATATTTAACATCACATACTGGTTGATATCTCTAGAGATATTTAGTGTGAGATATACGATTTTCATTGACAATTTTTCTTTACATTAATGATCATCGTTAGAACTTTCCACCGGATCATTAAAAATGGCCACATATTAGGAAATCAGAGGTTGAAAAATGGCCGTCGCAATGATAAAGAAAGATAATATGGAACTGATTGCAAACTATTTTATATTATGGGATCAATGGTTGTCAGAAAACCCTCAAGGATATATTTACGGGTGTGTGTCTGGGCCGTAGAAATGAGGCGCAAAAAATATTTTTCGCATTTGCGGACCATGCTCCTATACTTATTACTGTGAGCACGGACCGCAAATGCCGATGACACTCTGCGGCATGTCCGTGCAGTGACACTGACCGTAAATACTTCTCTTTACAAACATAGGTCTATGGATATTTTAAATTTGCAATAACTTAAAAATCTTGATTAAAAAAAATCTCCTCCCGTTTTGTGTATACAGCAGATATGCAGATCTTTGCCTCAATGACTACAGACTACAAACAAATCGTGTGTAGTCTGATCCTGCAGTCATACTCCATCTGTCCCCTACTTCTTACTAACCTTTTAAATGTGTTTTACCAAGAAGTAGGGACCAGATGAAGGGATTATAACTGGAGAATCAGACTACACAGGATTTGTTTGTAGTCTGTTACCATGGAGACATATGTGTTTGCACAGCAGCTGCGAATAAAAAAAACAGTAGGACATTTTTAATCAAGACTATTTGCAAAGTTGCTTGATTTTTCATTTTACATACATTGGAACAGTAAATAAATTTTTTTTTCTAAATAATTGTGAAGGTGGACAAGTCCAATGCTGGGACACAATAGAAAAGTTAAACTAATAGTGATGTAATATGGCAACACAATAAAACGAAATTAAAAGATGGTGAATGCTTTTTTTTTTAAGCGCTGTAGATGCTACAGAAGGGAAATTAGATTGTAAGCTCTGTGGCAAAATTGATTCTCAGTGCTACTTACATAGAGGATATTATTCATTATTGTAAAAATCCTAAATACAGTCGTCGTCCCCCTCATTATGTTCTGCTCGTTAGTCCCCCCTCAGTATACTGCTGGTTTGACCTTTGTTTAGCTCGTACATAACATAGGAAATTAAGTTGACATTTGCGCTGTTTTCAAGTCTCAGTGTTAAAGGGGACATGTCGCGTTTTATAAACTTTCCTCTTATTTAGAACTATTCTTGGTGCTGACAGCTCTGATGAACTCTTCTGTCAAACTTTATTGACAATTTCCATTACTTTTGAGATTCGCAGCACTGCTTTTTGGCCCTGCTGCAAATACTTTCCATAGACATCTATTAAACAGCGCCCCCTGAGGTGGTCAAGACACTTCCATAGGAACTTAAGTTTATCTTTTCTTATAGCCCATTTTATGGCGCTTTATAATGTTGTAAAGGGCTGCCGTTCAATCAACGAAGCATGTGTTACGGCACACCTTACATACGTATGCCACCCTGACTCCGCCCCTTATCTTGGCCACACTTCCAAAGTCAGTCCTTGCTATAACATTAAGACAATGCTGTGCCTGAGCGCCCAAGTCTAGCGATGCCCACTATACCCTCGAATTATTCAAATTTTAGTGATCACAACCACACTAGGAGCTAGGGTTGCCGGCCTTTCCAACAAAAGGGGGTGTGGTTTTGGGCGTGTCTTTCATGGCGATATTCACATGTGGCAATTTCATGGCGCTTTTTTGCTGGTTTAGTGGCGCTCAATTAGGTCACATCAACATCACACATGTAAGTATTTCTGGATTGGGTCCTCACATATCCCGGAGATGTCAACTAAAAAGTTAAATTGCTGTGGCATGAGTTGCTTTCGTAGTGGTATTTGCAGCAATTTTCGTAATTGCGGCAAATAATGCGCCATTTTTTCAAAAACCGGAACAACAAAAATAGTTAATGCACTCAGCAAGCGTGTCTCTATATCCACTGTATATGCCTGGATATGGCTCGCTGTCCCGCCACTACTACCACATGTGGACAGAACCTAATATTGTGCTTTGTCCACCATTCTAAGGCCAAGATCACACACAGTTTCAATGCAGTTTTTTTTTTTAGCCAAAGCCAGAAGTGGATCCAAAAGAATATATTAGGTATATATGATCGCTGCCCGAAATACTGTACAAATTACAGTGCATGGAAATCTACTGAGATTTGGAGGTCTCTATATCACCACCTAATGGTCACAGCAGGTATTACACCCTTTTAATTCTAAACTTTGTATCCTTTAGGCAATACGTTTAGATTTTGGTGGAATTTACCCCCCTTGTCATAACCGAGCAGCTGTTTATGGTCTTCGGCTGAAATAATCGCCAATAAACATGTGATGTGCAGACGTCCTGGTACAAAAATAGTGTTATAAGTTTGGGGGAAGCTGGGTCACATTGTCCTCATTCCACAGGCATATCCTGACAGCTCCAGAGTATTGGTCAATAGGTTGGATTCTCAGATTTTCCATGAGACACATAGAAAGAATTCAGGTATAGAGAGAGGTGAGAAGCCTCTTATGGCAGGAATGTCGGGCCGCGGGTCAAGTGGGCAAGTTGGCTCTTCGGAGGGCTCGCTGCAATGGCAAAGGCAGGATAACTTTAAAAGGGAATCTTCTACTGGCCTGAAAACAGCCTCTTTATCTTTCGGAAGTGATAGAATGTGGATGAGTTCATGCCTGGGACATACTCGTGTCAGCCTGGCACATATATAACCAGTCCGTGTTGTGGTTGTTGGACAGACAGGGCACCAGACAAATATACAGACAGACAGGGCAAGAAGGGACCGGCTACCTAATAGGAGAACTAAGCCACAGTAGCCATGGGGACTTCCATCGTTGGGTACTTTACTTGCCTTCTGCTTCTTCTGGCATTGACCAAGGTCCAAGGAGGTCCAGTGTACGGCTCCATGATATCCTCAGACCTGTCCGATCTAAAGGTAAGAAAAGACGTACACTAATATCTACAGATGTAGCAGAGCTGGGCCTGTCGTTTGGCACAACTGATGATGATATGATCATGTGTTATATGTATTTTTTCCTTATAATAGTACACAGATTGAAATGACCAATTCAGCTCTGCTACATCTCTTCTAAGTTTTTTTTTCTCCCAACAATTTTCCATTGATAACTTTTAAAAAAATAAAATTAAACACGGTGCATGTTTTACGTTTTGGTTATTTTTCCACAAATGTCTCCATTTTTTGGGGTCTAAGAAGAAAGATACATGAGCCTCATAATATAGGTATATAGAGATGTAGCAGAGTGGAGTTTGTGATTTGGGACCACTCATCGCCATGTCCCAATGTGTACTTTTATATGGGGTGAACCTGCAGCAGAAAGGGCGACTCCAAACTGGACTTCTAGCTCAGGTCCATGGTCTTCAGGATATCTGCTCCTGCACCCGGTGTATATCCAGGCCCAGTTGTGCAGCTATGGGGGTTCAGAGGTCGCAGTTGCACCCAGGTCCTGATGTCTGTGGGGGCCCCTCTAACTTTTATTAGAACGGCAGTGCCATAAATAGTATGTGATAGTAGGGGGGCCCTTCAACTAAGACCTAGGGGTCCCGTCTTCCATTTTTACTGATGTACAAGGTCATCATTGAAATGATTGGGAGACAGAAGTTCACCCCAACCACCCCCCTCACCCCTCACCCGTGTCTGATGGAAACACATTGTTTTTCTGTATATTTTTTGGGGAAATGTAAGCTAATCAGCTCTGCATTTCCGGAATAGTGTCCACTGCTAGTACAGCTGCTATCTGCAACCGATGGTTCTGCAGTTGTCAGGACATGCTGGGAGTTGTAGCTTCTACAAGAGCGGGAGAGCCTGGGGTTGCCGACCACTGATCTAGTAGGTAAGGGAGACTTGTGCTTGATGTCTAGTATGAGATTGTCCATGTAGCGGGAAATTTTACAGAAGCAGATGTAGCAGAGCTGAGTGTTATTTAACCTACCTAGGCAAAATTTCTTTGAGCATGTCATCATAAGTTGGGCCAAGTTTAGCTCTACTACATCTGACAAACTCCACGCTACTACATCTGACAAACTCCACTCTACTACATCTGACAAATTCCACTCTACTATATCTGATAAACTCCACTCTGCTCCTTCTGAACAAAATAAATGAGTGTCTGGCATTGTATTAGGTGATAAATTGGGAGTTGTTGGAACGGCTTCAGGTTGTGCAAATATCTCAAGGAAATGTATACAAATCACACACATGCGATGATTGTTTTTGAATCATGCGGCACTCCTGCAGGTCATCCACATGACAGCCCACATGGTATCCTGCTGGTATAGAAGTGCTTTACATGGACCACATTAATATTTATGAATGTACCAGAAAGTTGTTCTAGGAACTCTTTATGAAAACAGAGACGCTTGAAGCCAGAGGTTACGAAACGCGTCAGCCGTGTATGACATGGAAACCGTTCATTGCAGATGTTGATGTTCTTCTCTGTAGGGTCTCCTGGAACGCTTAGAAGATAAACTCCCCGTAGAAGAAGCAGAAGTCCCAGCTCAAGACTTATTTATGGCAAACTACGATTCTTCCGATTCCCTCCAGTCTTCTAATTCAGCTCCATCCTGGACTGGAGAAGCGGCCCGTCCCCCCGCGGACATGGGCTACAACAGGGGGTCCTGGGCCCAGCCCGATAAAACATCTCCACTGAAGAATAAGCTACGAGATCTGTTGAACGCACCTCGGAGCATGAGAAGATCTTCAGACTGCTTTGGGTCCCGGATTGACAGAATTGGGGCTCAGAGTGGCATGGGATGCGGCCGCCGGGTAAGGATCAGGGGGGGGGCACAATATGTTCTCATGTAGGGGGGAGATGTGAGAGCCATGGTGTCCCCTCATAATGGCCCCAGTGACACTAAAGCGAGGAGTGGAGGAAGGTCAAGATCTAGAATAGGAGTAATGGAGGGGGTATACTTTCTAATATACTTGGTCTGTTTTTAAGATGTCTGCTTGCTGTCAGTGAATTTGAACAAATTTATTTAAATCCAGATGCTGCAATCTCCTCCTAAGGGTTTGGTTAAATTGCATCCAGTTTAGAGCATCATCGAGCCTGAACTCCAGACTGCTACATTTTACCTGCACTGATACATTGTACCAGGTCAGGAGAGAGATTTGTGTTGCGGTTGTTTTCAAGGGGTTGTTTCATTTCAGATTGCGGCTGATCGACCCGGGTCGACCCAGGTGATTTTGCCAGGACGGAACCGTGGCCATCCAGGCATTTCCCCTGCAGTGGGTGGGAAATGTAGTCTTACATGGTGGCCATTCAGATGAACGGCAGTCCTTTTAATACAAGGCCAGCTTGAATCCGCCACAACAGGAGCCGCTTGTTCAAAGAGGGGGGTCACAGAGAGTAAGACCCCCCTCTTTGGTATATGCCCCTATAGGCATATGGCAGCGGTTGTCTTTAGGAGACCACACAGGAGCATTATCTAGACGGAGTGTTGTAGCTAACCCTCCACCTCTGCATCTATACATTATTTCCATTCATTGACAGCATGCAGAGATTTTGAAAGTGGTGTGGAATTGAAACACAAAGTATGTTACAAAGTTGCAAAATCTTCCATTATAAAAAGTTACTCTTTGACATGAAACTATACAATGGGTTTGAGAGTGAATGCGATTTTCTAGTGGTGCACATTGACCATTGGTCTGAATCAGCGCCGATCCAGACTACAGGCCAATGTGCACCACTAGTGGGCTCTGTACTAAGGCATGACAACGGCTTTCCTTGTTGCCACCACTAGAGGGAGCTCAGTGAATACAGATTTACAAAGCTCCCATTCAGTTCAGTACTAGCTGTATAAATTCATATGCAGTGAGCTCCCCCTAGTGGTGGCTGCAGACAGCCTGATTTATATATTTTTTTCAAGTCAGAAAAACAGCTCCACTATACGGGTATACAGAATTAGGAAATCAGCACAGAATTTCTGACCTGGTGAACTGTAGCTTTAATAAAGGCGTAGCTCTTGGGGGGGGGGGGGGGCTTTCTTAATTTATCTTTAGGGTCCTATAATTTCAGCGTATGGCCATGATTAAGATAAATATCATATTAGGAAATTGCTCACAATGCAATACATTAATGCAGTAGTCTGGAACCTGTGGCTCTGCAGTTGCTATAAAACGACAACTCCCAGCATGCAGCTGTCAAGGCATGCTGGGAGTTGTAGTTTATAGCAGATGGAGGGCCTTAGGTTGCTGATCACATCCCTAATGTGAAAATCAAAACCTTACGTCATTCTCAAGTTACTATTGCTTTAAAGAGACTCCTCGGGGCATTTTCCAGAACACGCGTCTATATGGACTGGAATATTCCGTGGGCGGAATCGCCAATTATAGAGGCGTATAATCAATACCATTCATTAAACTGGTGCTTCTATGGGTAACATTCAGACAGTGACGAGCGAAGATGAAACTAATAACCTTAGAGGAACAGATAGGATCCATAGCCCGTCCACTGATCCCCACCCCCGCTTTCCTGCCCCGAGGCAGCGACGTCTCCCATTGTTTACCACGCATAAAAAATCTTTGCTTCGTGTATCCAAGAAAAATATCATCATCTTCCTCTTCTTCTTTTCAGTTTTCAAGGGAAAGTCAAGCCCAAGTACAGGAGTAAGGAGAGGATCGGCGATGACTGCAGGAGACCCCGCCCATCATTTTAAAGGGACGTTCACCGTAAAATTGTTAAAAAAGAAAAAAATCTCCCAATCTGTCAAGTCGTTAAAAATGTAAATGTCACTATTTCATAGCTTTAGAAGGACAGCTGGGTGACAATAAATACGGCCCCCTGCCGGGGTTGTCACCCACCGTACCCTGAGTTCTGAATGACAAACCTGACTAGTTATGCAGCGATATGTGAAAGGGGGATGGAAAACTGTGTAGGGGTTGCCAGAGATTAAATAAAAGGTCTGCTTTTATTTTTTTCCAGTAACAGCGCCACTTAGGTCCATAGGCTGTGTCTGGTATTGCAGGTCAGCCAAATTTAAGTGAACACTGCAATACCAGTACAGGCCACAACCAAGAATGGCGCTGTTTCTGGGAAAAATCAAACCCATTTATTTTCTTATCTCAACCTGGGAACGGTCGTTGACAACCACTGTGGGAGCAGTAACATTGGCTGTCTACCTACTTTCTCAGACATGGTTAAAACAAAAGTTATATTTTACTGGGAATTTTTGGTTTTGGGGAAGATACCCTTTAAGGATGTTTTTGTTTTTTTGTCGCCACCGTGCACACAACACAACTTTCCTAATTATTTAAATCATGTGCAAAAGTCTATTTATTTTTCTACCTTCTATAACCGGATCACCAGGGTCACCGAGTGGTTCCGGTAACGAGAGGGTTAACGCTCAGGACTGTGACCCGTTCACTTTGTATTTGTCTTGTATGGGATGGAATAAAGATTCAGTTTTACAACCCTCACGGTGTCGGCTGTGGAGTGCGTTCATTGGCTCAGATTTGCTTGAGCGTTATCTTACATCGACGTCGCCATCTAGACGGAGAACTTTAATGATCGTCATCCCCACATTAAGACGTCTCTGGTATTCCAGGACAACCCGTTGGTCCTCCCAAGGACTTGTCATTGATCCTGCCCGGTTCTTGTGGTGTAGGAGTCCAGAGGGACATAATATCAGGCATTGCATCAACGTGTGGGTGTAAAGACTGACTCCACGACAACGCGTACACTTACGTAGATCTTCATGGAAATAGAGGTGTGACAGGAGGAGTAACGATGGAGCGTCTGCTCACCTTATTGTACAAGTAAAGCTTGAAGAGGAACAGACACCTCCCCTGATATGTCTGGAGTGAGAACTTGGTGCTCCAGCGTTATTTCCTGGGACATACGTTTCTTACACCTCTGCATTTTGCCATTCCAGTTAATCCTCCTGGAAAAAGATGAATAAATTAAGGAGTTACTATTCCCCTTTTCAAGGGGGTGACTGTAGGACATATCAATTTGTCAAGGCAAAATGGTAACCCACAGTTGTTAATTTAGTCATACATTTCCAGGAGGATTAACATAGGAACGGCACAGCACAGAGTTCTTAGAAAAACTATGGCAGTATATTATTTTACTGGGAATGCAAGTATTTTACTAAAACAGACATGCCAAGAGAGCTCTATACTACACCACACAGCAGAGCCGACAGATCCTCTATACTACACCACACAGCAGGGCCGACAGATCCTCTATACTACACCACACAGGAGAGCAGACAGCTCCTCTACACTACACAGGAGAGCTGACAGATCCTCTATACTACACCACACAGGAGAGCTGACAGCTCCTCTACACTACACAGGAGAGCTGACAGATCCTCTATACTACACCACACAGGAGAGCTGACAGATCCTCTATACTACACCACACAGGAGAGCTGACAGATCCTCTATACTACACCACACAGGAGAACTGACAGCTCCTCTATACTACACCACACAGGAGAGCTGACAGATCCTCTATACTACACCACACAGCAGGGCCGACAGATCCTCTATACTACACCACACAGGAGAACTGACAGATCCTCTATACTACACCACACAGGAGAGCTGACCGCTCCTCTATACTACACCACACAGGAGAGCTGACAGCTCCTCTATACTACACCACACAGGAGAGCTGACAGCTCCTCTATACTACACCACACAGGAGAGCTGACAGATCCTCTATACTACACCACACAGCAGGGCCGACAGATCCTCTATACTACACCACACAGGAGAACTGACAGATCCTCTATACTACACCACACAGGAGAGCTGACAGCTCCTCTATACTACACCACACAGGAGAGCTGACAGCTCCTCTATACTACACCACACAGGAGACCTGACAGATCCTCTATACTACACCACACAGGAGCGCTGACAGATCCTCTATACTACATCACACAGGAGAGCTGACAGATCCTCTATACTACACCACACAGGAGAGCTGACAGCTCCTCTATACTACACCACACAGGAGAGCTGACAGCTCCTCTATACTACATCACACAGGAGAGCTGACAGCTCCTCTATACTACATCACACAGGAGAGCTGACAGATCCTCTATAGTACACCACACAGGACAACTGACAGAGCCTAAAAACTACATCACACAGGAGAGCGAACATATCCTCTATACTACACCACACAGGAGAACGGACAGCTCCTCTATACTACACCATACAGGAGAGCTGACAGATCCTCTATACTACACCACAAAGGAGAGCTGACAGCTCCTCTATACTACACCACACAGGAGAGCTGACAGCTCCTCTATACTACACCACACAGGAGAACTGACAGCTCCTCTATACTACACCACACAGCAGGGCCGACAGATCCTCTATACTACACCACACAGGAGAGCGGACAGCTCCTCTATACTACACCACACAGGAGAGCTGAGAGATCCTCTATACTACACCACACAGGAGAACTGACAGATCCTCTATACTACACCACACAGGAGAGCTGACAGCTCCTCTATACTACATCACACAGGAGAGCTGACAGATCCTCTATAGTACACCACACAGGAGAACTGACAGCTCCTCTATACTACACAGGAGAGCTGACAGATCCTCTATACTACACCACACAGGAGAGCTGACAGCTCCTCTATACTACACCACACAGGAGAGCTGACAGATCCTCTATACTACAACACACAGGAGAACTGACAGCTCCTCTATACTACACAGGAGAGCTGACAGATCCTCTATAGTACACCACACAGGAGAACTGACAGCTCCTCTATACTACACAGGAGAGCGGACAGCTCCTCTATACTACACCACACAGGAGCGCTGACAGATCCTCTATACTACACCACACGGGAGAGCTGACAGCTCCTCTATACTACACCACACAGGAGAGCTGACAGCTCCTCTATACTACACCACACAGGAGAGCTGACAGCTCCTCTATACTACACCACACAGGAGAGCTGACAGATCCTCTATACTACACCTCACAGGAGAGCTGACAGATCCTCTATACTACATCACACAGGAGAGCTGACAGATCCTCTATACTACACTACACAGGAGAGCCGACAGCTCCTCTATACTACACCACACAGGAGCGCTGACAGCTCCTCTATACTACACCACACAGGAGAGCTGACAGCTCCTCTATACTACACCACACAGGAGAGCTGACAGATCCTCTATACTACACCACACAGGAGAGCTGACAGATCCTCTATACTACACCACACAGGAGAGCTGACAGATCCTCTATACTACATCACACAGGAGAGCTGACAGCATTTTCTTCCCTTTTCGAGATATCCGCTTGCAGTCAGTGAATGTACACTTTTTTTTGCTAACATCTGGAGGCAGAAAACCTATCCTGAGCTACAGAGACATAACTGAATGCACAATATGTGACAGGCTACCCCCAACCATTACGTGTAGCTTAGGATGTGAATGGAGAAGACCTCATGAAACTCAGGATCAGTGAGTAAAGGATAAATATTACTGTCGCACATAATAAGCAGATCCACAACTTGTGAAGTTTTATTTTTATTGAGATGGTAATACTGAAGAATCGTCAATTAAATTAAATACGTAATAAAAATACATCTAAACACAATTTAATGTACAACGATGAGAACACAAATGACGTAACGCACACGATAAGTGCAGATGAATAATTAGTGGTTTATGGTCAGACGAGGAGTGAGAACCAGGACGACTGCAGCCACAACCGGACAAATATATCCTGCCGGTAAACCCACTGAGGTTCTGTACTAGTATTAGAAGGGGATCTCCCAGTACAGACATTGAGGGTATATCATCCATGCCCGATAGCGGGGGGGTATCAACCACTATGACCCCCGCCCTTTCCTAGAACGAGGTGGCAGTCAAGCTAGGAAAGCAATGTGAGGTCTCCGGTCACCTCCGCTCGGACAGTAACATAGTCGGCCATTGGCTATGATGGGGCGACCATGTGAACTCTGGAAAAAACAGGTGATAAAGAGCCACTACTACTTTGCTTTAGCGATGGGCAGGGGTCACAGCGGCGGGACCCTACTAATATGCCAATGTCTGCGCTGAGACGAGCCCCTTCACATGCGGACCTGGGACAGATTGTAACTTTCTAGTACACAACTCCTGCCTGATGGTGAAATTACAGCTCCCTGCATGTCCTGACAGCCTGTCGCTGTTGGGGCATGCTGGGAGTTGTAGTTTCACAGTACTTGGCGAGCCACAGGTTGAAGACAACTGCTCTAGATAACATAGGCGGTCATTCTACAGCCCCAGATCCCTGTAGTATAAATGTCTAGCTCCAGTTTTGACCTCCATTCTGCATATTTTGTATTCAACTCGGGTTATTTCATAACTTATACTCCAGTCACTCCAAGAGCTGCATTAACACTGCTGGTTTAAACTTCACAGTTCCCTGCTAAGTCAGCGTTTGCTCAGAGCTTTTTCTGGTGATTTGCATTCTGGGAAGTGCAATCTTTTCACCGGGAAAAATTAAATCCCCCAGAATGCAATGCACCGTGCAGCAGAGTGCAGTATTATCACAGCGCACTTCAGTCGTCAGGCGTGTTTATGGAATTTTGAATGCAGCTTTAGATGTGAATGGAGTAAAAGACATGACAAGTAAAAGTGAAAAGTCCAAAGTTACTCAAGATCATATGCAGATGATATCTAGATATAAATTGTAGAGCGGTTCAAAAGGTGGAGCCGCAATTTAAAAGGAACATTCCGGGGAAAAATGATACATTGTGTTGCCGAGAGCAAAGCCTGAGGAGGCGGAGCATGACACATTCAAAGAACACCAAAGGGAGAAGTCATGCTCCGCCCTTCTGGCCCCGCACTAGGCATGTCCGTATCAGTTTTATCAGGACTGTTCCTTTAATTAACCCTTCTGTTGCACTGGATCATAGACAGGTTTAGGTAACGTAGAAGGATCCCAGGATCAGCCGACACCGTCATGGTTTTAAACAGTTAACATTTCTACCTTACCGACCGCAACAGAGAAAATAACCATATAAAAAAATAATAATGACCATTTCCATAGCAGCATAAAAAACAATGGCCGTGTAGCGCACAGCGTCGTTACTATGTCAGGATGACGGATTTCCGTGACATTTTAGCTCAAATAAATGTTCTGCCATTGTAAAGGTAAAGAAAAAAAGCCTTGGTCCAAAATATTACTTGCATATCCATCATTCCGGCGTCCGCCATGCCCTGCAGGACACGCATTTCAGGTCATTATGAACATAGACCTTATAAAACAAAAACTCAACCCAAAACTTCTTCCGTCACCCAAAAGTTTACTTACCCGTGGCCTTTGGGGGATATGAACTGTAGTCTTTTCTGCAATAGGCGCAGTCCAGCTGGCTCTTCTATGTGAACGAGCGCGGGAAATCGGTTGTCAGACTCCACCTTCCTTATCAAAGGTTCCGCAGGAATCTCTTAAATATTAGAGACTAGGCTGACAACTCTTTTCCCACGCTCTTTCACAGGAGAGCCTGCTGGCATTCGCAGCTGAGGAACCCATCTAGGGGGAATGTGTAGAAGTAGGAGTCCAGTATTGGGTTGACTTCCCCTTTAAGTTACCTAGGCCTGGAATAGACAGATCATGGTGTAGCACAGAGGTGACGGATTAGTATACATGCTGTAAATATTTCATATAAGGACATAATCCTGGCCTTGCCACCCCATGGCTATAGAACTACAAATTCCAGAATGCCCTTAAAGCCTAACAATCATGCCTAGTGCTGTGCAGATAAATATGATCGGATCGATGGTACAGGAAATAATGGGAATGGCTGAGAACTTTCCTGACCCATGGACCAGATTTCCTTCTATTGGAAACAATGAATGCAGGAGCCGTTGGCATGAACGACCATTGACATACAGGAATACATAATCTACGAGGTGAGGAAACAGCCTGGAGGAAATTCAGTCATCACATAAGATGATGGAGAGCTGGGGTGGTCACCAAATACATGCATGGGCTGTTGCTATGCAACAGACTAAGCAAAATCCAGTAGAAATCTTCTAATGCAGAAAGACAGAAGAAACAGAGCGAACGTCAGACATCAGGAGGTCAGATGGGAATCTAACAAAAACCTTCACTGGACATTCCCTTTAATATCAATGGGCGGAGATATGCAAATTGCCCATGTGACCAAATAGGCAAAGAGTCTCCACCCAGTATACTTAAAGGGAAAATCTAGGCTAAACAATCTTTTGCTAGGTCATAGATACATATGAGACGGTCATATTGGTGACGTCTGATCTGGAGAGTTCAGGCCCCTTTAGTCGCTGCTCTATTTATTGTGTCAGAGATCTGCACGCGGTCATCGATTTCCAGGAACAGAAATCTCTGAGCAGTGCAAAAGGAGTTTGGGGTTTCTTTGAGCCTCCTCACTTTGGAGATCTCGGACTTCACCAATGTGATCTTCTCACGTGAAGATCATTCTGACTGTACTTCCCCTTTAAATGAGGATTAAACGCCTTGTTCTTAGTATCTTACGCCCATATATTTGGTCATATGGGAAGTTATTGGTCCAATAATGCGAAATAATGGGCCCTCATCAGCAGTCCTATGAGACCAGCCTAAAGCCATCTGCATGTATGTGCAATGGTCACTGTGGGAATGGATTGTTCACATTGGTTTACATGTGTAAGACATGAGCCTCATCCGGCCCTAGATCAGCACGGGACCAATAGTGACCGGAGAAGCACCGGAGACGTACAGACGAATAGCATGGACGTGACATTCAGCGGTTGGAGGGTTCCTTTAAGACTGGAATAGTTTGTTCTCATGCGAATTGTAACTTCCTCCTAGAATATATACCAGTACTTAACAGAAAGATCATCTTAGCTTATATAAGGAGGTGCAGAAAAAGCAGAGCGGGAGCCGGCGCTGGAGATATTACATAAACCCATCTTCAATATGGCAGAACCCACGCTAGGAGTCTTTGGAAAGCTCAACCACCTGGACCAGGACAACGGTAGGGTTCCAGTTTCTCGAGGAATTCCTTGTTCGGGTAGGTCAGTGATATCAGGAGGTCATGTAGTGCTGCCTCAGCCGAGCTTGTAGGGATTCATGGGTTAAATTATGCCGCGTTATTATTCCAACTATCTGTTACAGGGAAACACGAGAAAAGACGATCAACCCAAATTACTATTTTATAAAGGAGTTTGCTGCCACCTACTGTTTTAAATGCAGTACTGCAGGATTAAAAGGAGCACAGGTATAATCCAGTACAACTATATGAGACCAACTACTGCAACGTGTGAACTCAGCCTAGAGGAGGACATTATCTAGGGCTCATCTATAAAAAAAATAGAATAATTAAATCATCCTCACCGTGAGGTCTACAACCGTTAGTGTGAGATTGTCCTCACAGGATCGCAGTGTTGTAGGACTTTAGAATAGCAGAGCTGTGTTCGTGATCAACATCATGGTTCATTAAAAGGCAAATAGTTTCCACCCGCTAATCACTCACCTCTCCCACCGCATTCACCACTGGCAGATGTCGAAGACCCATGGTTCTGAACAGGTTAAACACCTGCGAGGCGTGGGTGTTTGGTGACACTGTGAACGGAGACGGGTTCATGTAGGGAGCGACGTCCTGTCAAACAAGAAAGAGAAAGCGGTGGAGAGAACGACAAAGTATCGGAACACCGGACGGGTAAAGGGCAGATGGACTTGTGTAGGGGGAAGCCTAATAATAAAGAGGTTTGGACTGTTTGGCTGCACAGAAGAGATCTTGCCATTTTTTGTATACTGCCCAGAACCCACCACAAAGTAAAGCCTAGTTCACATTGCATTTTTTTCCCATTGGAGGTATATGTTGGATGACTCGCGATGTATACCTCAGATGGAAGGCTGCAACGTATCCCACTGTATAGACATACGTCGCCTGAACCCTCCCAGGCAGAGAGCTACCTGAAGTGATGGGCCTGGGGAAGCTCCTGACGTCACTGTCCATATAACGTGACGTCAGAAGCTTTTCGATGCCGAAGTCCCTGGCCAGTGGTTCCGGCCCTGGAATAGCCCCTGACCGTGGACTACGGACACCACCCGAACGGCGGCCCTATATCCACTGTGACAGCAAGACCTTTAAATCAGCCGGAGTTCCTATCTCAGCCCGGGAAAGCTGGCCAGGGACTCCAAATGTAAAAGTCTTGCAGTCATAGGGTATAGGGCTGCTGTGCGGGCGGGCGGGCTCTGCTGTGACAGGAAGCCCCAGTGATAACGGTTTATATACGTCACTAGAGATTCCTGTCGCAAACGTTTAACTGAGGCCTGTAACAGTTTCTATACAGTGTCATTCATCTCCCATGTTAAAAAAAAAATGTATGCTGTGCAGTATGTTTTTTTTTGCGGGATGGTAAGTGTCGTCTACAGCGCTATTCCATCCTTAACAAATAAGGTATACTGACGGGGGCCAAAAGGACACAATTTTGCCGTCTGTTGGGCTAATGGAGCCTATGGACACGTTTAGCCTGTATGTCAGGAGCTTTCCAGATGTACGCGCTAAACGCATGGTCAAAATGCGATGTGAACTAAGGCTCCATGCACACGGCCGTGCCCATAATCACGGCCTGCGATTACGGGCATGGCCGCTGGCAGCTGCGGACAGAAATTTCCATTTTCGGTCCCTGTTCCCATACAAACGTATGGGAGCACGGTCCGTAAAAAGCAAAATAACGGACATGTCCTATCTTTTGCGGTACACTTCTACGGCCCGGACACCTTCCTGAATGGATCCGTAATTACAGATGATTTTTACGGTCGTGTGCATACGGCCTATGCTGCGCCCCCCTGCCCCCATTCTGACAGCTGAAGTGTTGGAGTTAGGGAACGCTTTACTACCTCTCACTTAATCATCTTTTGGAATTTAGGGAGGAAAAAAATTATTTTGCCGGATTGATTCTATAAAAGAGAAAATCTGCATCTGGGGCTTTAATGTGTGGACGGAGATCATTTTAAAAAGGTGACATTTTAACTTTGTATACTAGAAAAAAATCGAGTTGTCTCAGAGATGACAAATCCTAAAATCAAACAAAATCCCCGTTAACTGGAAGTCCTGCGCCGTATGATCGCACTCAGATCAACCAACTGATTGCCCAACAGGGCACTCTATTGTGGCCGCCATAGGCACGGGTATGGGGGGCCGGTGACTACAACTGCAGGGAGAAGAAACGTAAGCTTTGAAGATAGAAGAGTTGGGGTCCTCACCACAATCATTCGTGGATTGAGGAGCGTCAGGTTGACATCGTGGATGTCGGGGTAACGTGGATAATCCTCCGACATCTCCGCATGGGAAAGGCGCGGCTGGCTGGCACTCTACAGGAACACAACACAGAGGATCCATTAAAAGGTCACAAATATGAACCCAAGAAAACATGGACAGCCACAAAGACGAGAGGAAGAAGAAGCTGCCAGGATGAAAAATATATATCAAATGTTCAGTGTTGGGGAACTCACAGATTGCGTCTCAGTGTAACAGACTCCCCTCACTAGTAATGTGACCAGCTGGGAGCGCAGGATGAGCCCGTGGAACGTCAGGGGCCGGAACCGTTCCTCCATGGTCCACTCCTCACTAGGCGACTGGTCCGGGTACAGGTTCGGATAAGGAGTGTACCTGGAAAGACAGTAAAGCCGTCAGTACAGTTATAGCCGTTTCTTCTGGGGTCTTTATAGAATACTTAGCAGTTTTTGGGCTGTTCCAGTCACCTGGTGAGATGCGGAGTGACAACCAAGAAATGACGGTGAACATCCCCCCCTACTGCCCAGTCTGTGTAAGTGTCACTCATCACTGAAGTCCTGCCATTCTCATGAACCAGAAAGAGCAGGATGAGCACAGCTGAGGCCCCGCGCACACGGCGGTATTTTTCATCCGTAATCACGGACCCATTCATTTCTATGGGCTACGGATGCCTTTAGGTATTTTTACGGATGGGTGTCCATGCTATAGAAATGATAGAACATGCCCTTTGTTTGTCCGTAATTACGACACGGACTCCCCACAGAAATATATGGGTTTCTACCGGAATTCCGGACGGCTACGGATGTGCATCCGTAGCTGTCCGTAATTACGGAAGCATTGCTAGGCGACGCCAGGGCATTACCCGAGATTCCTCCATGTTTTATGTGGATCCGCAAATACGCACGCATTACTGATGCACTACGGACATCTTTCCGTATATGTGGATGATTTACAGATAACTACAAATCCGTATTTACGGATGAAAAATACGGTGGGGTGCATGGGGCCCTAAAGAAGCCAGTGGGATGTCCTGTAAAAGTTCATTAGGGGGTTGTCTAGTTCAGAATCTAAGGGGGGGATTTACACGAGCTTTAACCGCTCCGTGTGTAATCACCATATGATGCGCGGCTGTGTGATTTTCGCGCAGCCGCCATCATTATGACACTCCGTTTGGATGTTTGTAGCACGTGGTCCTTTTCTGTTTTCATTCATACTTTTTACTGCTGTTGCGCGAATCACGCCCGTCCCACGGAAGTGCTTCCGTGTGGTGCGGGTGATTTTCATGCACCCATTGGCTTCAATGGGTGCGTGATGAGCGAAAATCGCCGAAATATAGGACATGTCGTGAGTTTTACGCAGCGGACTCACGCTGCGCAAAACTCACGGACTGTCTGCACGGCCCCATAGACTAATATAGGTCCGTGCGGAGCGCATGAAAATCACGCGCGTTGCACGGACGTATATCGCGTTCGTGTAAATCCGCCCTTAGTGAGATATTAGTGAATTGTGAGTTAATAGAGGAGGGTCTTCTGTTCAGGATCCTCATCTCTTGGCCGGAAGGGAGAGCGGTTACTAAAGCCTTGTTCACACGGCACTTAAAAAAATAAATTTAAAAAAGCAGACGTGTAAACGTGTCAAAAACGCTAGCGTTTTTGTAAAGCGCTTTTTAAAATAGGCGTTTTTGATGCGTTTTGTGCGTTTTTTTGTCTCGTAATTAGGACTATGGGAATTAGGCGTCTTTTTTTAGAAGACGTGTTTTTTAAAAATGACAATGCGCTTTCCCATTGGTGTGAATGGGAAGCTTAAAGCATGCGTTTTTGACACGTTTTTCGGTGCGTAAACCGCGTCAAATACACACATTGTGTGTGAACAAGGCCATAGAGCGTCTATCTCTGGAGGACCTGTCCTGTACACGGTGTAATACTTAGTTTCTCCTGTGGTGGCGCTGCAGGGATATTGAACACTTTGTGATCTGCTTATTGTCAAGGGTCCCATCTAACAAATAGGGATTATCCGGCAGAGCCCCTTTAAGGGTAATTATCCCGATTCTCTACGGCCTCATAATAATCCGTTATGTTTGACACCTGCCCCGTCTGCATCCATGGAAATGTAAAGGACTTTATTCTACACGTTTCTGAGATCTGGTGTAGGAGGCTTTAGTGTATTACGGAGGCCGGATGACATTTTCTTACTTCCGTTCTAACATTTGCTGCAGCATGTCCTCTTTCTCGGCCGGCTCTTCGGCAGCCAGGTGCTCGTCGCACATGTTACGCAACTCACTGGACGGGTATGATTTCATAGACTGACTCCTCTTCCGCTGCTCGCCGGCCCGCGTCAGGATACTGGACTTCTATACAGAGAAAGACAATGGTCTGGAATATTAAAAAATGTTCACCATTTCCAAGTCTGTGTATAATAAAAACTTCCGCAGCTTTCTAATACACTTTCGGTTTCCATTCCTCGCCATTTTCAATATATCGGCTTGCTGTCATTGAATGGTTTAGTTGTTTACCTCCATAGGCTGAAACCCCTCCTGATCTAGGTTACAAAAATGAGTGTAGGCAATACTCTGTGAGCTCAACAAATTCTCTCCCCCCTGTCCTGGACTACAGGCTGATCGCTCATACTTCCAGGGATACATTGTAACAAACTACAGCTGTGTGAGCAGGACTATCTCGGGAGATTCTTACAGCCTCTGAATTTAAAACAAATATTTTCATTCTGTCAGCAAGCAGAGATTTTGAAAATTTGTAGCATTAAAACACAAAAAAGGGACGTTAAGATTGGCGTTTCGTACGCCAGTCTTGTGGTCCATCCACACGCTGTGGTTCAGGTGCAGATAGAACCGCATAGAAAAAAACGCATCCGAAAACGACATGTGTTTTTACTGCGATTTGGGTGCGTTTTTCTATGCGGTTGTTTTCCCGCAACTGCATCGAAAAACGC
>NC_134696.1:8763348-8880848 GCF_050947455.1 Rhinoderma darwinii
GAGAGAGACTTCTAATATAGAGAGAGAGAGAGAGAGAGAGAGAGAGAGAGAGAGAGAGAGAGACTTCTAATATAGAGAGAGAGACTTCTAATATATATAGAGAGAGACTTCTAATATAGAGAGAGAGAGACTTCTAATATAGAGAGAGAGAGACTTCTAATATAGAGAGAGAGAGAGAGAGACAGACTTCTAATATAGAGAGGGAGACTTCTAATATAGAGAGAGAGAGAGACTTCTAATATAGGGAGAGAGAGAGAGACATCTAATATATATATATAGAGAGAGAGAGAGACTTCTAATATAGAGAGAGAGAGACTTCTAATATAGAGAGAGAGAGAGAGACTTCTAATATAGAGAGAGAGACTTCTAATATAGAGAGAGAGAGAGATGTGAGATAGATAGATAGATAGATGGATAGATAGATGGATAGGACTCCGCCCGGTTCAGAATGGAGCTGCATATATGGAAATAAACCCAAGGCGGGATTCACACGAACGGGTCGTTCCCGAGCCCGAGTGTCGGCCGGTAAAATCGGCCATTCTGCCCGGCCGGTTTGCATAAAGTTTTGCATCCGTGCCGGGCCGGGCAGATCCGGACAGTGACATCAGCGGCAACTCCTGAAGGGGAATCCCCATGTGTTCGGGGATTCCGCTTCAGGAGTTTCCCCTGATGTCACTGCCCAGATATGGACAGAGACATCAAGCGCTCTGTCCAGGAGCGGAATCCCCGAAAACACGGGGATTCCGCTCCTTCAAGGAGCTAAAGTGCGGCTAGCACATAGCAGAGCGGGGAGATACCTCCCCGCTCTGCTATAGTGGCGTCGCTACGGTAGTAGCAGCCGCAGCAGCTGCAGCTGCTAGCGGCGCCATCGAAGTTGTCGCCGTTCCAGGGTGCTTTTCAAGCAGGGGAAGGGAGCCAGCGCAGCGCTCCCTTCCACCTGCTGTACACCCCGGCCCTGCCACACCGTGTACAGCGATGCCATTCGTCAGAATGGCATCAACTCCTCCTCCTCACATGCACTCTGCGCTGTGAGGAGGAGATAGCGCGCAGGCTCCGGAAAACCCGGCCATCACTCGGGACACATCCCGGTGATGGCCGTGTATTACCCGGCCCCATAGACTTCTATGGGAGCCGGGCGGCCGGGTACCCGGGCGAAGATAGAGCATGTCCTATTTTTTGACGGCCGGATTTCCCGGCCGTCAAAAAATCGGTCGTGTGAATAGCCCCATTAGGGGTCTATTATTCCTAATGCAGCCGGGTGCCGGCCGATTTATGAACGGCCGGCACCCGGCCGGGAAACCCTGCCGTGTGAATGAGGCCTAAAACAGGACTACAGTTCCTGAAATGTTCCGGTTTCTACTGGTAAATATAATGAGCCCCCTACTTGTCCATCTCCTCCTCCGTCTCCCACTCCAGCAGCGGGACGCCTCTTAGCGCCACATGAATATCGTAGATGCCTTTGTTGAAGATGTCACCAGTCCACTTGGCGACCTGAATTAAAAAAATGCAGAAATTGTTAGTGACTAAGGCCGGCTATAGACTTACAAAGAGACAGGCGTATGAGCGCCGCTTATCTCCTGTAAGGATAAGACAGGATAAAAACCTACCAGTCCGATCCTCGCTTCTGCCCTGACGGCAGACATGGGGGATCATTAGACACCACAGAGAGCACCAGGAAGATTCATCAAAACGAGTGCAAAGGAAAAATGGAGCAGTTGCCCCTAGCAACCAATCAGGTCACTGCTTTCATTTTTCAACGGGCCTTTGAAAAATGAGAGCTGGAATCTGATTGGTTGCTATGGGCAACTAATCCATTTTCTCCTTGCACTAGTTTTGATCACCCCTCAGAATATTTTGCTGTGCCGCCAGGTTCACCGGAGGACACGGTCACCATCGGCTTCACTTCAGAACCGGAAGATCTTGGTGCGGTTAATATCAGTCATATATATCGCTGGAAACGTCTCTGGATCATGGTGGTACGGGATATAAAGTAGTGATCATGGGGGCAGGGAGTTTTCGCCACTTCCTGTCACTCATCCAAATAGAGAACAATACAGTCAGCCTGAAACGGCTGATAACAGGGAACAATAGATTGTATCCAACTGCCCCACAAATGGAGGAAAATTAGACTCTAGGTTGAGTGCGTGTATACGATCTATATACAATCTACATAAATTATTGGCAGATTTAATAATAGATGTTATTCACGATATTGCGCTGGAGTTACAGGTGTTAAAACTCCATTCACATCCAAGGCTGCATTCAAAATTCTGCTGCTTTCCCCTTCGCCCTCCGGCTGCAGGACCTCACATCACCCTGTAGATCCCGGCTTGTTCATGGTCAGTGTAGAGCATGTTGTGCTGCGATGCATTGTGGGAGATGTAGTGTTTACATCCAGAACTCTGCTGTAATCCAATATAGAAGTCCATTTCTCACAACACGACGCCGCCATGCAGTCAATCACAGGACCAAACCAAGCGGCGCCGCCATCGCATTGGAAAACAATGTTTAAATACCTGCAGTTTACAGTATTTTTCTCTTGGACGGCTTCTATAAAAAAAATCACATTATATTATCACATGTAAAAGGCCAGAACTTTCTCACTGCCTTGACCATTTTCTATTCTTAGGTCTATCAGATCAGAGGTGAAAAACTCCAAATGGCACGCGGCAGAATTTCTGAATGCAGCTTTGGATGTGACTGGAGCACAGGACACGCCGCGACTCAGGATTAGTAGACGATGATGAAAGTTGAGTCTATGCAAAATTACCCAATGTGATGTGCAGAGTATATAATAAATCGACCAAAAAAACAGTACTTTGCGACCTGCTTAGAGACAAGAACATGGCGGCACCCGCTTACATACAAGCACCTCACGCCTCACCATAAGTGTGATCATTATTGGTAATCCGTAGGAGATCTCGTTGGTGGATTCAATCAGGATGACCGTAAGGCTGATCGTCATCCGGACCACACCGCCCAGGAAAGCCGCAGCTCCGATCAGGGCGAACGTTCCAGAGTAGATATGAGTCAATCCCAAGTAACTAGGACAGAGATACAGAAAGTTACGCCCCAGCGCTGCGGCTACAAGGGGAGAACCCGCGGGTGTATATTCTACCTTTTCAGGAGGTTAGCCACCAAGCGACCAAAGGCCGCGCCGCAGAGCAAGGAGGGCACGAAGAGGCCGCTGGGAACGGACATCCCGTACGTCCAGCAGGACAGGAGGAAGTACAGACAGCAGAAGACAGACAGAGTGACCGGACTGAAAGTGCCTGGAACACAAGAGACGGACGCCACCGTTACAGACGTCCCGATGCGCCGTAGCGGCGTTACAACCGCCTTCCTACTGACCGTCCTGGTGGAAAAGCTGCAAGATGGCCGACTCCTGGGGATTGAAGAACAGCGTCGCCATGTCGTTGTAGGTGTTGTTGGGACAGAAGAACGTTTTGATGCTGGAATTGACTTCATCGGAAAGGGAGACCTAAGAAAATGAACAACTGGGGTGTGAATCTAGCGCAGACGAAGGACCGCGGCACTGCCCGTAGTAACCGGTGGAAAACTCGCTTCATTTCTGACCTGGTCGGCATAGGATTGGCTGCCGCGGGTCACATTACCGTACGGACAGATGAGGACACTGAACGTTTTCCTAAGTATTAGGCCTAATGGTTAAAAGAAATCCACTCTCCTCAGTTTTAAACCGACATGGAGTCATTTTGGAATGGCTTTGCTCGTCTTGCACAGATTTTAATTCACATGATTTGTTCTTCTCCATTCGCAACCAAAGCTAATTCAGAATAGTGCAGGTTTACTCCTACCGGAGGGCATTATGGGAGGTCAAAGTTACAAAGCCGAGCTGTTAGGTCGCCTGTCTGACAGCGGGGTGGTGCTAAATAAGTGTCTGTTTCCAAGGGCAACCAGGAGTATTTTGAAAACAGCTCTGGTTGTGAATGGAAAGAACAGGAACCGCAAGACAAAGTTTTTACAGTGACTCAACTTTATGTGTAGTAAAATGTTGTTCACCGCAGAAGTGCACTTTCAGAGGGCTTTCTGCGAACCCCATCAATTATAGATGGTGACGTGTGCAATATAATAGAATAGTGAGCGCAGCTCTGGAGTATACCGCTGGATGTAACTGAGGAACAAGGGGGCACCCGTGTTTATTGGAGCGCTGTGGCACCTTCAATACCGGTCACAGTGATGTCCATGTGTGTGCCGCTGTCACAGCTCAGCCCACTAAAGTGAACTGGGCAAAGCTGGCATACCAGGCGAGCGGCATGGACTGGTGTGGTGCTGTGTTAGTACTGCAGTGAAGGGGCTCCAGCACTCCAGAAAGTTCTTTTTTATAAGCACACGATCAATAAAAGCTTCTAAAAAATAGATTTCAAGCTTTAAATGGATATTTGTTGTAGGTGGAGACTTCTTTTAAATTTGGGTGTGTGAGAATCCTGAAAACTCCACCCGCAGCTGAACTTTTGGAGTTCTGTCCAAGAATAGAAAAACATGGCTGCCATCTTCCAAAAACAGTGCCCCACCTGTCCACAGGTTGTGTCTAGTATTGCAGCTCAGTCCCACTCACGTAAATGGAGCGGAGCTAAAATACCAGACAACTCGTGGACAGGTGTGGTGCGGTTTCTGGGAAAAAAGCAGCCATGTTTTTTTAACCCTGTACGATCTTTTTAATCTGATAAAAGATGGAACCGGAACAAGAAGAGGGAAGATATCTGGGACATTGTGGAGCACTGGGGGGGGGGGGGACAAACTGACGAAGAGGGGAAGCGGTGGGAAGAAGAATACTTGTAATATTGTCCATAGCAGTAATTATAAAGTACCTGCGCGGCGCTGGTGCCGTTATTCCAGTCATTTGGGGGAGACAATGTCCGACACTCTCCCAGGACCATCGACGACACAAAGACAACGACGGTGGTGACTAAAGAGACTAAGAGACTCTCACAAACTCTGGAAGAGAAGGAGAAGCATGAGGGTGTCGTACACGGAGGTATCTGGTGGACTCTGTGGCACTGGGGGGGAAGGGTTACCTGATAAGCTTTGGCTTGGGGTGCACATTCTTCATCCGGTATTTTGCCAGTCTCTTATTCAAGCAGTTAAAAGTGGCTCCAAGTAGCCCCCCAACCACCCCCATCATAATAAAGAAGGCCAAATCCAGAACCGTCCACAAGTGACACTTCTTATCAGAGTCGGAGCACTAAGAAAGGAACACAGCAAACTGAGTATTAATACCACATGACCATGTTACACTAGGAAATGTATGACTGAAAACAGTTCTTAAAGGGGAGCTCTTCATTGGAGACACAAACCATAAAGGGAACTGCATTTCTTGTAGGGGTTTTATTGGTTTTAGGTAAATATAGTTTGTAGGAATCAGTACAAGACAAGTAATATATGTACACAGTGACTCCACCAGCAGAATAGTGAGTGCAGCTCTGGAGTATAATACAGGATGTAACTCAGGATCAGTACAGGATAAGTAATGTAATGTATGTACACAGTGACTCCACCAGCAGAATAGTGAGTGCAGCTCTGGAGTATAATACAGGATGTAACTCAGGATTAGTACAGGATAAGTAATGTAATGTATGTACACAGTGACTCCACCAGCAGAATAGTGAGTGCAGCTCTGGAGTATAATACAGGATGTAACTCAGGATCAGTACAGGATAAGTAATGTAATGTATGTACACAGTGACTCTGCCAGCAGAATAGTGAGTGCAGCTCTGGAGTATAATACAGGATGTAACTCAGGATCAGTACAGGATAAGTAATGTAATATATGTACACAGTGACTCCACCAGCAGAATAGGGAGTGCAGCTCTGGAGTATAATACAGGATGTAACTCCGGATCAGTACAGGATAAGTAATGTAATGTATGTACACAGTGACTCCACCAGCAGAATAGTGAGTGCAGCTCTGGAGTATAATACAGGGTGTAACTCAGGATCAGTACAGGATAAGTAATGTAATGTATGTACACAGTGACTCCACCAGCAGAATAGTGAGTACAGCTCTGGAGTATAATACAGGATGTAACTCAGGATCAGTACAGGATAAGTAATGAATGTACACAGTGACTCCACCAGCAGAATAGTGAGCGCAGCTCTGGAGTATAATACAGGATGTAACTCAGGATCAGTACAGGATAAGTAATGTAATGTATGTACACAGTGACTCCACCAGCAGAATAGCGAGTGCAGCTCTGGAGTATAATACAGGGTGTAACTCCGGATCAGTACAGGATAAGTAATGTAATGTATGTACACAGTGACTCCACCAGCAGAATAGTGAGTGCAGCTCTGGAGTATAATACAGGGTGTAACTCCGGATCAGTACAGGAAAAGTAATGTAATGTATGTACACAGTGACTCCACCAGCAGAATAGTGAGTGCAGCTCTGGAGTATAATACAGGATGTAACTCAGGATCAGTACAGGATAAGTAATGTAATGTATGTACACAGTGACTCCACCAGCAGAATAGTGAGTGCAGCTCTGGAGTATAATACAGGATGTAACTCAGGATCAGTACCGGATAAGTAATGTAATGTATGTACACAGTGACTCCACCAGCAGAATAGTGAGTGCAGCTCTGGAGTATAATACAGGATGTAACTCAGGATCAGTACAGGATAAGCAATGTAATGTATGTACACAGTGACTCCACCAGCAGAATAGTGAGTGCAGCTCTGGAGTATAATACAGGATGTAACTCAGGATCAGTAATGTAATGTATGTACACAGTGACTGAACGCTTTCTGTAGATTCTATATATAAATTGGTAAATGTTGATCATTGGTTAATATATGCTTGTACCGGATACTGTTCGTACCCTGTAGAATGCCAAGGCTGACCACAGATGCATAGATCAGGCCCCGAGGACTCCTATAAATTGTAAATGATCTGCTTGCTGTGAAGGAATACATGTACAGTATGTGAGATTTCTATTCTATGCACGTGAAAAGTGTAATCTTATAGGAAAGGATATTTATGTATAAGAGTTTAATTTAAATGACTACAGATAAGGATGTAACTATCACGTACACACCTTGAATTCCCCGAAATTCAGCAGCCCAGGCACTTGGAACGATCCCCAACTTGAAAACAGAATCCCAGAACGGAAGAAATTCAATGTAAATGTGGCAGACATGGAGCAGAAGAGCTGACGAGGGAGGAGGATACGACAATCAGATCCACATGGAGCTCTCAAAAAAATGACACACAAACCCGGGATCCCTCCACTGTGATCCGGAGGTGTATACATTATATATGTATTACAGATCAGACCTGTGCGCTGTATACACCTATATACCCGGGAGACTCCAAATAATCCCTAAACCTTCAAGTCCTTCTTATTAGGCAGTCACACTCACCACTTTCCAGGTCAGTCCCTGATTCCAGAAACTCGATCCTTCTTCCAAACTGAACAGCGTCCCCCCGATAGGAGCACCAAAAGCAGCAGCCACCCCAGCGGCAGCTCCAGCAGACACAAAGTCCCTCTTGTCCCTAAAGACAGAAAATAACATGAGTAATTGGCATCTTCCATGGTAGTAACACACGAGAACTGACCCGTATTATGGGCAGATTATGGCACCCACAAACACGTAACAAACAGGAATATACAAGGTCATAGGTGAAAGTGGGACGATTCCTACCTCTATAGCAGGGGTCATCAACCTACAGCGCTCCAGCTGTTATGAGACTACAATTCCCAGCATGCCCCGACAGCCTATGGCTGGAATAATAAAAACAAGGCTGTCAGGGCATGCTGGGATTTGTAGTTTAAAGGTTGCTGACCCCTGCTGTATAGCTATAGTGTTATAAGTCCAGAGACTATCCCGATACCGGACTGGATTATCGCTGACCATCGAGCTGTGAGGGTTGCCATTTTTTGGGGAAGATTTACTAATGCAATTTCAGCAGTTCCCACTTACGGCAGCTTACTTTTAAAGGGGAACACTCCTCTTTAAATTGAGATTCTCACCATCTCCAACACGCAGTGCTCGTCTAGCCCGTTTAGGAAAACCAATTCTGCCATTTTCACGCTAAATGACAATGTAGATAGTAAACACCTCATATAAGCACTAGGCTATTTTGTAGGTTTGTGCCGGAACGGGGAAGATTTATAATGGGCGACCCATACACTGATGCATATAGGTCAGCTCTAAGGAGGACACGTGGGATGGCGGCGGCTGCAGGTATCATTTAAGAGGCTGATCTCCACGTGTCTCCAAGGATCAGCTGTAATCTCTGGCTAATCGTTGTGTGTAGGATTACAAAGCGCCCAAATGAACGGGCAACTATGTCATACAGTGACATCAAGGATGCCAAAGCGGAGGGGTTCCCCCTATTATGTCCATAACAGGTGTCAGATTCCCTCAGTGATAAGTCAATCGTGTGGGGTCCAGGTAAGCGGGACCCCCAAGATCAGCTTATCGCCGGGAACCTGTTTTGGGCTAAAGGGTTGTCCCTATGATGAGATTAGAGAAACAAAACCAGAATAAATTTAGGGAAATCATCCCCACAACCTGTCACCTGTCACTGCGGAAATAGGGAAAGTCAAAGCGGATCTTCTGGAAGGAAATACTCTGGAACTAAGAAGGAAAACGAGAAAAAAAAGAAGACAGATTTTAGATATTTCATGGATGTGATCAATAGGAATATTTCATTGTGGGGTATTTGAAGATGACATCATTATAAGGGGCTTCCCCGACACCCCATATAATGTGATGCGGTCTTCTTTATAAAACGGTTTAACTAATGGCCTCTCCTTACGATAGACCATCAAGGTATGACTGGTGGGGGTCAAATATGCGGGATCACCGATGAGGAGCACAATGAAGGGGTCTTGGCGCCCCTGCAAGTGCCGCTTCTCCTTCATTGCCCGGATACTGCAGCTCGTCCCATTTACTTGATGTGAATGCAGTCCTTAGGACCTCACCTGAGGCAGTCCCGCTCCAACGACAGCGCCACTGTGAATCATTGGTCCTTCCTTTCCAACAAACAGTCCTGAAAAGAGAATGGAGAAACATCATGGTGCTCCGGGATACAGCCACTTCTACAGCCGCTCCATATACAATTTCAGAACTAGGGAAAAGTCCCTGCCGCATTGTTTTAACATGACCTGTGTGGAGTAAACTACCAGGAGATGGCGCTGTCCTTACCTCCGGACACACTGAACAAGACCCCCAGAGCTTTGCAGACGAGTGTTTTGAGCCGGACCACACCGGGGACCTTCACACCGTTTAGGTAACATTTGATCTCGGGAATTCCTGAACCGGCTGCCACGGGCTAAGTAGCGGACAGAGACTTGGTTATTATTAGGACGCAATGGCGAGATAAAACGTTCTATTGCTTATGAGAAACCCCCCAGACGTTACCTGTATGAGCACGAATAAAGTGGCAATGAAGGCAAAAGTTAAATTGAATCCAAGTAGTTCCAGCAGAGACAGGGCAAGGCATCCTCGGTCTGTACACTCCTCCACAGCTGACAGCGCTACGTCAAGGAAACACCTAAGACAGTCTATGATCCAGGTCTCAAACCAAATACAAATTTAGGAAACACAAGTGATCTCAGCTGAACAGATTCTACACACGACTCCCTAAGAATATAAGACTGTGCGGTGTGAGAACGTAACGGCGGGGCCCAATAACGATGGAGAGGTGCAGAACTGCATCCAAATGCCACCGAGCCCGGCGCGCTGGGGAAGGATACAGCCTTGTACCACACGGAACTTAAACTGAGAAAATAGGCGAACAAAGTAATCCACAAACAGCCCGACCTGCGCACAGGAAAAGAGACGTCAGTACGAAAAGCAAAGGCGATGACGTAACCTTCATTAAAGTGACCCTCCGGTCCTGTGACAACATTTTATACATGATGGTATATATGGAGTAATATTACATGATGCCCTCCAGTTGTGCCCCTCTGCTGTGCCTCCGGGTTGTCCAAACATGGCTGCAGCGCGTCTGGGACAGTCCCACTGTTCTCGGATTGGCCAGGGCTGCTCACCTGATCAGTTCTGGCCGATCCAAGAACAAAGGGAGTGTCTAAGACCCAGTCTGTGAAGCGCTGTGGCCATTTTGGGACAGCAGAGGGGACCCCAAAGCAGCGGATACAAAGGCATAGCGGGGGGGGGTTGTTTACTCCAGGTATTAAAACTCCATACACCCCACCACATTTATAACTTTTGTCCTGGGACCGGCAGTCGCTTTAAAAGGAGATTTCTGGAGAGAGAAAATTGTTGGCCCATCCTCAGGATAGGCCATCAGTATCTGATCAGTGGGGGTCCAAACCTCTGCACCCCGATCAGCTGTTTTGAAGGGGCCGCGGAGCTTGTGCGAGCGATACTTCCCTTTCATTGCTCAATATTGTGAGATGCTGACGCACTTGTGGCGGTGGTTCACAGTATTACAGCCTTCCCCTAATCACTTGAGTGGGAAAAGTCTGTAATACCGTGAACCGCCACTACAAGTGCGTCAGCATTTCACAATATTAAGCAGTATAGGGAATGAAGGGGAAGGAGCGCTCGCACAAGCGCCATGGCCCGGTCAAAATAGATGATCGACGGGGGTGCCGAGAGCTGGACTCCCACGGATGAGATATTGACGGCCTATCCTTAGGATAGGCCATCAGTTTTCTCTTTCAAGAAAACCCCACTTAACAACATATAAATAGGATATCCCATCAGGGTCTGACAACAGAGACCAGTGCCGGACCCCGCTGATCAGACATCGATAGGATGGGCTCTAATCAATACCCCTTCAATTGTCCAATTTTACATCACATATATTCACCTAAATTGAGGCAGAATTCCACTTCAGGTGTAAACGATTTTATTTCAGTCATATACTCCATGGTGATGCGTCTCCGCAGCCTGCTTATTAGCTCTGCTCTATTAGGATCAGTGACTCCAGCTGAGCTGCATTGTCTATTGGAGTCTGAGGTAGTCTGAAATCCTCCCCAAGTCTCATCAGTGGCTCAAGCTGCTACTCTCAATTTTTCATGCTCAGGGCTCGTCCACACTCTGTGGAATTGCCGCGTCTTTTCCGGCCAGAAATTTCGGCCAGAAAAAAAACGCAGCAGAACACAGTAGCAGCATAGTGGGTGACATTGAACAAATCTCATCCACACGTTGTGTAAAATTTCCGAGCCGAAACTGACCTGCGGTGCGTATTTTTCGGACCGCAACATGTCAATTCTTGCTGCATTTTTCAGAGGCGATGTCTCCATCTCCCAACATTGGGAAAAACGCAGCAATTTACGCACCATTTTTTGCCCTAAAAACAGCAGGAAATGGTGCGTTTTTGCCGCAGCGGAGAGTCTTTGACTTTCAACGGAATTGCTGCAGAAATTTTCGGCAGCAATTCCGTTGTGTGTGGACAAGCCCTTGAAGAGAACCTTTCACTACCCCATACACATGCAGCTGAGTGCACCGTGTTATAGGCGCTGCTACATAGACCCTGGGGCACCTTGAATTACCTGTCTAGCCTCCGCCGTCCTGGAGAGATCGGTGCCGTTATTATTGGCGCTCATATGTAAATCAGCCCTTGTACTGCAGCCAGAAGCCGATCTGTCACTGTCCGCTGCTGATTGGCTGCTGACTATCACGCCACCCTGCCCTTTAAATGTCCAGGAACGCCCCACTTACAGTTCAGGGGGTCATTTACATATCGGGCGCCAATAATAACGGCACCGATATCTCCGGGACGGCGGAGGCTAGACCGGTCATTCAAGGTGCCCCAGGGTCTGTGCTGCAGGCCTATAACACGGTGAACTCAGCTGCACGTGTATAGTGACAGGTCCTCTTTCACGCTGCAGCTCTGCTTGTACATAGAAATATATCCAGATATCCAGCAGGAAGTCGGTGCATGGAGAGTAAGGACGGAAGGATTATAAACTACAAGCAAATAAACTATTTGGTAATAAAGACAAAACATTGATCGTAAAGTCGGTAACGATAATCAATATATCAATGGTCAGCCTTAGTCCGAGCCCGCAACCGGAGCTGAACGGCAACTGTTAGAAAAATCATTATAAAAATGAAAGAAAACACAATAAAGCTTTGTACCAGTCCCGTGCAGACGCCGATCACAAACACCATGATCCACCGCACCGCCTCGTACCGCCCGGACTTCTGTCAATAGAGGAGAAACCCGCAGTATCAGCAGAACACAGTGTAATGCAAGTAAAGCTTAATCATTGTATAAGGAGGAGTTGTTTAAATTCTTCACGATTATCAAGATCTCTGCTTGCAGCTAGTGAATGGCAACACTCCCTATTTACATTCATTGGCTGAAAACCCATGCAGACCGTTTTGCTTACTGAGCTGAGGGGAGTTTCAATGTATCAGTGTGGGTCAGTGCTACAGAACTGGGGGGTGCCCGCTCCGATACATTGTAACAAATTGCAGATGTGTTTGTTTTTTTAGCCTCTCCATGTAAACAATTATGTTTTCATTCACTGACAGCAAAGAGGAAATCAAATTCAATCTGTTGCCTCACGACTGTTGATGGCTTCGTCTCGGGGTTCTGCAGAACGTTACCTTGTGGGTAATGGATTCCAGCACTTCCAGATACGGGTCATTGATGCATCGGTCGTAGTCCAAACTCTGCAGCACAGGGAGACACGGAGAATAAAGCAGATTAAATAACACTACACAGAACCCGATGACAAGACTGATGTAAAGGTGAACGAGGAACCTACGCCTATAGGGGAGGACGCAGCATATAAAGCAATTCCCTAATATAGGGAGCGGGTCTGATAATAGAAGTAGGAGTGGGAGCGTTCTCTCAAAAGGAGGTTCTGTTTTAGGACAGCCTGCGTCTGCGGAGCCATAATCAGGGTGCAGGCTGCCGTAAGTGGTGACCTGTATTCTGCTGATGATAACAATGGTGAGGACACTTCTGTACTTGTCCAGGAAGTAAAGTGTTAAAGAAAAAAGTTGCAGTAACACAGGTCGTGGCTGGCAGGTAACCACACCTGGGGCAACGCAGGGTTCTTAAAGGGGGGTTTTCAATGGCGTTTTACTTGTAGTGCCGGCGTACACAACTTGCACACTCAATCGCATTAATAAGCAGTGTCAAATAGGACGCCATCTTTACAATGGTGCCATTATTTTAGTCCGTGCCCCAATGACAAATTCCCTTTTAATAATAACATTCTCTCTGTATGCAGCCACCAGGGGGAGCTCACTGCATAGGGATGTATACAGATCCCATTGAAGTCAATGATAAATCAGTATGCAATGAGCTCCCCCTAGTGGTAAAAGAATTCTCCTGAGCTTCTCAGAGGTGGGTGGTCCTTCAGTTTGCCCAGGCACAGGGGGTGTCTTGTAGAGATTTAGAGTTGCCATAGACACTTAGCAGAAGGTACTTCCAGTCCTGGCGTCCGGGGAGAGGAATATGATGGCCGGGACCCAATGCTGGAGGAGATCCCGAGATAAGAGGCAGAGTCAAGATAGAAATAGAAACTCTTGGGTCCTCTACCTAACAATCGAGGGGCCTCATTTATTAAAACTGGTGCACTCATGTAGAAGAAGTCACGTCCGGTCTACTGAAGATGCCTAAGGGCCCGGCTGAAAACGTGACTCCTCATGGCCGCATCCCTGGTCAGGTGACAATATGGAGTCGGTGTCTTTGCTTACTTCATAATCTTTACGGGGTAAGATTTCCTCGTCTTCTTCACGCGTCTCCCCCAAAATAGTCTGAAAGATAAATATAAAGGATTAATGTTCCGATTTGTACCACAAGTTAATAAACATCTCAGAACAAAATATCATTGTGCCTATAAATGTCCCTCTTCATAGTCCGCCCAGTATTGCACTTGTAAGAGCAGCAGTTTGTGCTCCAGAGCTGCCCTTTATACTGGGGTCAGGAAGTTACCACCATAAGAAGCCATTTAAGAGACTATGGAGAACTGAATTTGGTCACCCGGTAACTCAGCTCCATACAAGTATTCACAGACCCCTTCCTCATCTCTCCTCCCTCTCTATCTTTTGCACGCTTCTTCCATAGTAAAGCCCCTGTGCCCCCGTGCCTACTTGTGGCAGTACACAAGGGAATGGCACTCCCGTACTGTGCTGGGAATGGCCGCATAACCGCCCACATGTACTAGTTAAGCGACAACCCCTTTAGTCATAGAAAACGGTCATTTTGGGGACTGTCAGGAACTGCTCCACATTTTCACTTTATTTCGACAATATTGCAGCAACCCCGACTTGCAGCTAAAAACGGACTCATATAAAAGCCGTCTTAGAGAAATCCTGCTAAACATTCCTCTGACGTTCTGCATTTACCAACCACGTACCAGGCTGCGCCCACGCCAGCTTATAATATAATACCCTTTATAATAACCCAGCAGCACAAATGGGATAAAAATGACTCTGATCAGAGGAGCTACCAATCTAAATGGAAACCAGGAAAAGTAATGGCGGAAGACATGCTGAATGCGGGCCGGCTGCCTCTCTAGCGCCCCCTCCAGTCAGTACAGACAGCGAAATAAGATAGACAAATGGTCTTGTGAGAATATTTGGGGAGGGGCTGTTGGACGTCCATTCTTCTAAGTGATCCTGACCGTTTAACCCTTTTTAAAGCTGCGATCAATATTGGCCTCCAGTCCCGGGACACATATGATGGGGTATATGGAGTAATTATATCTGGTGCCCTCCAGTTGTGCCCCTCTGCTGTAGATCCGGCGATTTACGGTCCCCTCTGTGCTGTCCCAAAGTGGATGCAGCGCTTCTTAGACTACGAATCTGAGACACTCCCACTGTTGCCTGATTGGCCAGGGCTGCTCCCGTCCAGTTCTGTCCAATCCGTGAACAGGGGGAGTGTCTTAGACTCCATCTGAGAATTGCTGTGGTCATTTTGAGACAACACAGAGGGGACCCTAAAACGGCGGATCCCCAGCATAGAGGGGCACAACTAGCGGGCACCAGGTAATATTACTCCATGGACCATCACATTTATCACTTTAGGGTCGCTTTAAGGTGCCCATACATATTAGATAAACGTCAGATGAACCCTCCGACAGGACCGGCTGACCATCTAATGTGTATAGGGGTGTCGGGACGCTCCCCCCAATGGCAGATATTCGGGAAAGAAGGATCGGGTATGCTGGATCCTTTGTTCTCACAGGAGATAAGCCGCTACCAGGGGTGTGACAGCCGCTTATCCCGCCGAGCCGTGTGCATGTATAGGGGGGGGGGGGGGGGGAGATAGCGGTCAGCCGAGCGAGTGTTCAGCTCTCAGCTATCAGGTTCTTGGCCGACATCAGGAGCCCCAAATGGACACGGCGATCACGGACGTCTCACTTTACAGATGATCGAACCCGGTCTGTTATAATTATCTGAGGAAACGGATCAAAGGGAAGTCAAACAATGGAGAAGTCCGCGTTACGTTGGGACTAATGAATGTGTCAGTTTCGCTGGTTTCCAGCAGTTTAGTGGAGCCCCTTCATCCTTGTAGTTGGGGAGGGTCCCAGTCCATGATCCCCCAGATACTCCCGATACGTCTCAATGACGCAAAGGGTCAAGAATTTAGTCTTCGTCGGACCTGATCATTTTAGAGTAATATCATAATGTTAATTAAGAATTGGCGTCCACGGCCGGATCGTCAATTACCATGTAGTCCACGAACAGGCAGATCCCCCCCTTATTATATAGTAGCGAAGATACAATGATTGGACGGGAAGTAAAACCGCGGCACATGAGCTGACACTATAATATCCGGAGAGCTGACGCTAGAACATCCGGAGAGCTGACGCTATAACATCCGGAGAGCTGACGCTAGAACAGCCGGAGAGCTGATGCTAGAACAACCGGAGAGCTGACGCTATAACATCCGGAGAGCTGACGCCATAACAACCGGAGAGCTGACGCTATAACATCCGGAGAGCTGACGCTATAACATCCGGAGAGCTGACGCTATAACATCCGGAGAGCTGACGCTATAACATCCGGAGAGCTGACGCTATAACATCCGGAGAGCTGACGCTATAACATCCGTAGAGCTGACGCTATAACAGCCGGAGAGCTGACGCTATAACATCCGGAGAGCTGACGCTATAACATCCGTAGAGCTGACGCTATAACAGCCGGAGAGCTGACGCTATAACAGCCGGAGAGCTGACGCTATAACATCCGGAGAGCTGACGCTATAACATCCGGAGAGCTGACGCTATAACATCCGGAGAGCTGACGCTATAACATCCGGAGAGCGGACGCTATAACATCCGGAGAGCGGACGCTATAACATCCGGAGAGCTGACGCTATAACATCCGGAGAGCTGACGCTATAACATCCGTAGAGCTGACGCTATAACAGCCGGAGAGCTGACGCTATAACAGCCGGAGAGCTGACGCTATAACATCCGGAGAGCTGACGCTATAACATCCGGAGAGCTGACGCTATAACATCCGGAGAGCTGACGCTATAACATCCGGAGAGCGGACGCTATAACATCCGGAGAGCGGACGCTATAACATCCGGAGAGCTGACGCTATAACATCCGGAGAGCTGACGCTATAACATCCGGAGAGCTGACGCTATAACATCCGGAGAGCTGACGCTATAACATCCGGAGAGCTGACGCTATAACATCCGGAGAGCTGACGCTATAACATCCGGAGAGCTGACGCTATAACATCCGGAGAGCTGACGCTATAACATCCGGAGAGCTGACGCTATAACATCCGGAGAGCTGACGCTATAACATCCGGAGAGCTGACGCTATAACATCCGGAGAGCTGACGCTATAACATCCGGAGAGCTGACGCTATAACATCCGGAGAGCTGACGCTATAACATCCGGAGAGCTGACGCTATAACATCCGGAGAGCTGACGCTATAACATCCGTAGAGCTGACGCTATAACATCCGGAGAGCTGACGCTATAACATCCGGAGAGCTGACGCTATAACATCCGGAGAGCTGACGCTATAACATCCGGAGAGCTGACGCTATAACATCCGGAGAGCTGACGCTATAACATCCGGAGAGCTGACGCTATAACATCCGGAGAGCTGACGCTATAACAGCCGGAGAGCTGACGCTATAACATCCGGAGAGCTGACGCTATAACATCCGGAGAGCTGACGCTATAACATCCGGAGAGCTGACGCTATAACATCCGGAGAGCTGACGCTATAACATCCGGAGAGCTGACGCTATAACATCCGGAGAGCGGACGCTATAACATCCGGAGAGCTGACGCTATAACATCCGGAGAGCTGACGCTATAACATCCGGAGAGCTGACGCTATAACATCCGGAGAGCTGACGCTATAACATCCGGAGAGCTGACGCTATAACATCCGGAGAGCTGACGCTATAACATCCGGAGAGCGGACGCTATAACATCCGGAGAGCGGACGCTATAACATCCGGAGAGCTGACGCTATAACATCCGGAGAGCTGACGCTATAACATCCGGAGAGCGGACGCTATAACATCCGGAGAGCTGACGCTATAACATCCGGAGAGCTGACGCTATAACATCCGGAGAGCTGACGCTATAACAGCCGGAGAGCGGACGCTATAACATCCGGAGAGCTGACGCTATAACATCCGGAGAGCTGACGCTATAACATCCGGAGAGCTGACGCTATAACATCCGGAGAGCTGACGCTATAACATCCGGAGAGCTGACGCTATAACATCCGGAGAGCTGACGCTATAACATCCGGAGAGCTGACGCTATAACATCCGTAGAGCTGACGCTAGAACAGCCGGAGAGCTGACGCTAGAACAGCCGGAGAGCTGACGCTATAACATCCGGAGAGCTGACGCTAGAACAGCCGGAGAGCTGACGCTATAACATCCGGAGAGCTGACGCTATAACATCCGGAGAGCTGACGCTATAAGATCCGGAGAGCTTTCCTCGCAGAGCGCGGCCGCACGTGACTCACACGTCTCCGGATTAAGAATGACCTCAGATTATCAGTCACTTATTAGGCAGAATAAACAGAAAACACTCAAACATCACAGCAGCGGGTACACCTGGCACTGCCTATGTCTATGTGTACCCGCCTCTTACGGATGGCAGCCATACATGACCAGACCCAGGGGTAACAATCAGCAATTCCGACAGTTGGGAGTGATTGTTCTCACACAAGGATGGGGGTGTCAGGTGTAAGAGGGTGTGATGGGAGGGATGGCGGGTGATGGATTCAGTGGGGCTGTGGTGGATGTTGGAAATATCAGATTATGATTTAGGACTCAGCTGTATAAAGATGGTGGTGGGTGAATATCATGTGTTTGTAGTGGGTGTATGTGGGGTGTGAGGGAGGCGATAGACACATGGGATGGGCAGGTGCCCGGTGGGTGACATGTGGGATGGGCAGGTGCCCGGTGGGTGACACGTGGGATGGGAAGGTGCCCGGCGGGTGACACGTGGGATCGGCAGGTGCCCGGCGGGTGACACGTGGGATGGGCAGGTGCCCGGCGGGTGACACGTGGGATGGGCATGTGCCCAGCGGGTGACACGTGGGATGGGCAGGTGCCCGGCGGTTGACACGTGGGATGGGCAGGTTCCCGGTTGGTGACACGTGGGATGGGCAGGTGCAAGGTGGGTGACATGTGGGATGGGCAGGTGCAAGGTGGGTGACATGTGGGATGGGCAGGTGCAAGGTGGGTGACATGTGGGATGGGCAGGTGCAAGGTGGGTGACATGTGGGATCGGCAGGTGCCCAGCAGATGACACTTGGGATGGGCAGAGCTGCAGGTAAGGTGTGATGCTGGCAGGTGTAGGCTATAATTGGGCAGCTACTTGGGCGACATGTGGGATCAGCCTGACAAAGGAAACCATCACTATGGTAATAAATGTAGTCAGAGCCCCGCCCCCTGTCACTTATGTCCTGCACCCCAACTCTCACCAGCTCCTCCGGGGTGCGGCTCTCCCGGTCCCCGCAGCAGCAACAGCAGCAGCATCCCGAACCCCCGCACATCGCCATCTTTCTGTCATCCCCCTCCTCCCAGACAGGCGGCGGTCACATGATAACAGCAGCAGTCCCTAGAAGCCCCCCTAGAGACCGCCCGCAGGACACGCCCAGTCCGAGACACGTGATTTGTCCGCTCGTACGAACTGCGTCTAGCACACCCCGCCCCATAGGAGGCGGAGCGTTTGTGTGGACTGTATAGTCACGTGCTGCCTGTCTCCCGATGACGTCACGAAGAGGTTTAATGCGCGTTGCCGGCGGGTCGGGGGCGAGGATTGGTTCAGCGGCGTGGAGACATCAACGAGGGAGGTGAGAGCGTGCACCGGGACCAGGGATGAAGGGGGGGAGGGGGATTAATATGTATGGCCGGCCGTACACCCCGTGATCTACAGATCTATGTGCATTCACTTCTACCCATGTTATGGCTATGGGAGATTGAATGAATCCTATAAACCCCTGCGCTCCAGCTGCTGCTGGTGGACTACAGGTGCCAGCATGCCATGCACCCCTAGTGGCCTCTGCAGCATGCTGGTGCTTGTAGTTCACCCCAATCACAGCCTACCTTCTGCCCCTGAATGAATGACTGCTCATGGGGGGAGGGGGCGACTGACATTGTTTCCAAAATCACCTCTAATAATTTGGGGGCTAGCCCCCCCCCCCCCCCCGCTTTCTCTGTGACTTGTAAAACCGTTTCCTCTGTGACGCGTTGCGACTTCATTTCTTGCCATTCGCGCCGCACAACTTTCTACTGCTCCGTAGAAGTCCAATCAAAGTCGCCAAAGTCTGATTTCCATTGATGTTTACGCAGAACGAACGTCATGTGTCTACGTAATTGTGCGTGGCGGCTGCATACACGGGGCGATTTTCTATTACGACCGTTTTACTAAAATCACCGCTGATTAATCGCCCTTTAGACCTAATAATAATGTACGATCTGCAGTCAAGCGCGACTTAATACGGCGTCTCGCCACTGACCGCAATCACGAGTACAGTTCCGAATCTGCCATGATGTAGTTATTGGTGGCACAAAGTGACCCGAGCAGCTCAGACCAACGTTTGCAATATTTGTTCCATCTACATTTTCAGGATCTCTGCTTGCTGTCAGTGAATGGGTCCATTCTTCATTATTTTTTGCATCCAAGGGCTTGAAGGGGTACTCCCAAGATCAACATTTATCACCGAAAATGTTTGATGGCTGGGGGGGGGGGTTCACCGCTGAGACCCCCAATGATTAATAGAACAGGGGCCCGGAGCCCCCTGTTCTACCTCACTGCATGACCGCAGAGAGGGCAATGTTAAATAGATCAGCGTGCGTGGTGACGCTCCATTCCAAGTCTATGCGAATGACTGAGAAGCCAAGTACAGGGTTAAGCTGTAACTGTCCGCACCGTTCACATTGAATGGAGTGGCATCGCACATGCTTGAATGCCTTTCCATTCAAGGTCTTCCTCGCTGTGATCATACAGTGTGGAAAAACGGGGGGGGGGGGGGACCCCTGTTCTACTGATCAAACAAAAAGACCTAATATCCTTCACAGCTGAGGGTTTGTTACCATTGTATATGTTCTACACAATCCTCTGCTAGCTAAACTCCAGACTGATGCATTTTACCTGCACTGGTACGTTGTAACAAACTGTCAGGTCATCAGTGAGGTTTGTGTTGTTGATGTATTAGGGCCTGTTCCCATGAGTTGGAGGCTCCGTCAGGGGCCTTCGTCTCAGATCCGGCCCAAAATGACAAACCCTCAACTGTGAAGTATTAGGTCTGTGCGGGTTTTCCGTTTCTGGATGTTGTAAACATTGTTTCCATTCCCTGACGGCAAGCAGATATCATCATTAAAATACCGTATTTATTTTTTACCTTTGCCAAGTGATTGTCTCCTCAAGCATATGATCTGTCGCAATGTGTAGGGGAAGGGGGGCGTAATCCGTCAGTGGTCTAATAATACCCAATAAGCCATACAACGTGTCAAGGCAGTCATGTGATGCTTCCCTGGGACTTCTGATTGGCTGAGCGGGAAATGCATGGCAAGCTATTTGCGCACCCTAAAGTGCCCATTTAGGGTCCCTTTAGTGGCTGTAAATCTCCGCACCCCACTAACTATCCCAGCCGTGCAGATATCCGCTGCGACCGGCCTTATAATAATTCCGCAATTGAATTACTTCGATCAAGGCGGCAGCTGTGGTGTAATCTCTTGGGTCATGGCCGAGTTGTTATCTGTGGCACTATTATCATGATGGGTACAAACAACTCAGTCAGCGTCCTGTTTACTTTGGTGCCAAAGCGAGAGGATCGATCTAAAAATACATGGATTTTGTAATGGCCGTTTTTGGTTTTTTTCTTAAAGGGATAGTACACCTAAACATCACCTTGTTTCCTATTATCAGTCATGTCCGGCTGGGGAGACGCTGACTGTAGGTTTCTTCTGTGGGATGAGCAGAAAACTCCCGGCCTCCGTGATCAATACTTTGTCCCATATCTTCAGTGCTGAGAAACTTACATACAACTTGCCGCTTCCACTATTATAAGCTGCCGACTTTAGGGTTAGTGGCCCTTTAAAAACGGGCACAGGCACCAGCAGAGAATTCTAGTAACCGCCCAGTCCATTTTGCCCCTCGTTGTAGTAATGTCCATTAGTATAGCAATCCTTGAAGTGTATTTGAGGACTTTTGTCATCCGAGGCGGATGTTTTACACGTCTTAAAGGGCCACACCACCCACAGCATTTATATGCATGAATATAGTCAACATCTTTGTATACGTAAAGCGATGGGGCAATTGAAGAAAAAAAAGGCAATCTGTAAAGGCGGCTCTTGTTATGGTGAAATAGAGCTGTCCAGCCGTTTCTTGGCGCTGTCGGGAGCCTGAACCATGGCAATCAGCTGATCGCCGCCTCGGCTCCTTTCTAAATGGGTTGTTTCCTGCCGTATCCTTTTATAATTAAACATTCTGCAAGTTTCTAACATATTTTGTGCATCGCTTCCTGTCTATTTTCAAGATCTATGCTTGCTGTCAGTGAATGGGAATATTCTTGTTTACATCCAGAGGCCGAAAACCCCTACAAGTTTGCTCCAACTGTAGAGTCTAGAAAATACTGGAACCTAAACCGCCTGAATTCCAGACTGATACACATTGGCCTCTATCCCATTACGTGGGCGCTATATGTCGGGAGGATTATAGGCGTACGTTGCTAATAAGCTCCCATAGTGAAAAAAACAAACTATACCGCAATATTATATATAGCAAAAAATATATATAAAAAATGCCAATGCATTATGGCACGGCGTATGCCGGGTGAATGGGGGCCAATGGACACGTTCGGTGTACAAGCGCTGATTGTAGGGCTCTATCTAACGCAGTTGAAAAAGAGCCTTTCCTGCACTGATACATTGTAACAGAACAGGAGAGAGACTTGTACTTGGCTTACAGAGGATTGTCTATACTTGCACTGTGATTACAACACCTATAATTGCTGCTGTGTACCCGCTGTGGGCACAGTCTGGGCAGCGTTGGCTGTGAGGATGTTATACTTTAACCACACCTGATTTGGCACTGAGAACATTCTGACTTTTCACCTAGTTTTCCTGGTGAACTGGTTGCAGGCGGCGGTCCGTATTACTGATGATTATAAAATCGCGAGGATTTCATAGCGTAGACCTGGGGGGGGGCGCGTTTACTTCCTGATTGTTACCTTGCAGATCTCTCAGCTGCTGGGGGTAGTAGTGCCAGTTCTGCCCGCAGCTGTACATATGACCAGTGTTATGTCCACATAGTTGATGAGGAACCTGAGTCTTTTTTTTCAATGTTAAGTCCAACCTATAGCGTCTTGTCAACACGTAACGGAATAGCTGCGTATTTTCCATCCGGTATTGCGGACGTAAGTTACGCAGCGGAATACGGCAGCAGCAGCAGCAAAGTGGGTGAGATTTAACAAATGTCGTCCACACGCTGCGGATAAATTCAGTCCAGAAATTCACCTGCGGTGCGTAATTTAAGTTCCGCAGCATGTCCGTTATTGCTGCGGAAAGTGGACGGATTTCCTGCGTAATTTGCTGCGGAAACGCTGCAGAATTTCTTACAGGGGTGGAAATGACATCACAGGAAAAATAAATATCATCACACAGCACTTGGGGGGGGGGGGGAAACAAAACCCCAAAAATCTCAACTATTTTCTGCAGTAAAAAAACGCATGAAATTCTTCCCCCGTTTCCAAATACAGCGATCATAATAAATCCCGGGATCAACCGCCCATCTCCAGGATCTAGTTCTCATAACCAGTAATATTATATCTTTCAAGACCGGCCCTTCCTGAACTCCATGAATCAACCATCACAACATCCCTCGGCAGAGAGTTCCATCGTCTCACCGCTCTTACAGTAAAGAATCCGGTCTGTGACGATGGTGAAACCTTTTTTTCCTCTAGATGTAGCGGATGTCCCCTTGTCCTTGTTACAAGCCTAGGTGTAAAAAGATCATTAGATCTCTGTACTGTCCAATTATATATCTAGGTCTGCGGATTCTCATTTTAGGGAGTTGCTATTGATTGAAACTTTTCTACAGTTATGCATTTTTGATCGTAGGAAAACATTATTTTTTTTTTTTTTTAAAGGGGTTGCCTGCTTCGAGTAATCCATTTCCATATTCCCTACGCGGGGGCTTCTGAGCAGGGGTCTCTGCTCTATTATTCAGGGTGTGGCAGACCTGGCACATCCAGATACACATTGACTTCGGTGAGCGTTGCGTAACGCTTCCTTTAACCTGCAGTCAGTTTATAGCCGGAAAAGTGTCCGCTGAACCCCTTTAAGGACGCATGTTCCATTAAACGATAACCCCCGCACGAGACCCCCTTTATTAGCCTGCGTGGATACAGCTACCGAGGAACGGCTTTCTCTGCTCTACCTGCGTTACGTGGTTAACCATTTATTTGAATGACCGACATGTAACCTCATATTTCACATTTTTAACGACCAGCGCTTACCCTGACAATAACTCTGGGCCCCCATTGAGCAACCCCCCCCCCCCCCTAGTTATGCTGAACAGGTGCCACATGTCAATTGCTATATAAGGCCTGATTCACACGAACGCTGCGCATCTCGGACGTGATAAACTACCGTTTTTCACGTCCGAGGTGCAACTGTGCTCAGCGCTGTGGGACGCGATGTCTCGCATCCCCCATATTTGAGAGTCTATGGAGTGATGCGTGAAAAGATAGGACATGTCCTATTTTCCCATGGACCCTTCACGCGGTCTGTTGAAACAACGGCTGTGTGAACGGCCACATTATATAACATAGGTCCGTAGGATGGGCGCTGTTTCAACGGCCATCCCACGGACGTTTAACACGTTCGTGTGAATCGGGCCTAAGGAGGATTTCATCGTTTTGTTGGTACATTTTACATGCTACTGATCCGTAAGTTACAAGACACACTGTAACGAGCCATGCAGCTGTGGTGGATGGACATGACCATGATGCTTTCATTCACTGACCGCAAGCAGAGAGATTTAGGGTATGTTCACATAGGGTGGGTCCGCTGCCTAAAAGCACACCGCGTATCCGCCCTGGTCGCCGCAGGGTATTTCAGCCAAAAATCTGTGTAAATTCCATTAAAATTAGCAGACCTTCCGCTGCGGAAAAACCGCACCGCTTCCCGAGTTTTTTTTGGTGACCTCTCCTCTGAAAAACGCAGCAATTCAGTCCACTTTCCGCAGGAGGAATTGACAATCTGCGGTACGAAAAATACGCACCGCAGGTGAATTTCTGCTCCGTTTTACGCAGCCTGCGGATGAGATTTGTTAAATCTCACCCACTTTTGCTGATACTGTATTCTACTGCGGATTTTCCGTCCACAATTCCGGATGGTAAATACGCAGCAGTTCCGCTACGTGTGAACGATCCCTTACTATGGCGACGCGTCTGTCTGACATTCTTCAGCCCTGGGATGATTCACCCCATGTGACCGCTACAACCTGTGATTGACTGCAGCAGTCACATGGGATGAAACGTCGGCCTGGACAAAAAAATACCAAAGGATTCTGGGTAAGTATAAGTTCTTCTGAGTTGCGCTTTTTTGCCGCAGAATCGTTGCTTTTCCACCGCAAAAGTCGCAACATCTATTTGTTGCAGGTATTACCTCCCCGTTGAATTAAATGGGTAAAACCTGCAACAAATAAGCAGCGATTACGCCGATACAAGTGACGTGATGCGGATTTAAAAAAACGCACCGCAGGTCAATGTCTGAGCACTTTTTCCGCTCTGCATTCAAATCTCATCCAATTTTTTGCTACTGTATTATGCTGCCGATCTTCCACAAAGAGCTCCGTTGCGGAAAACCTGCAATATTTACGCTGTGTGTGAACTGACCCTTAAAGTGAGCCCTTAAAAAAAAAAAAAAATGAAGGTTGCAGGGCTATTTATTATGCAATAAAGCTTGGAAAATGTACTGTTCCAAATGTGAGGCTGGTGGCAGGCCCGCTGTTCTGTATAGTTTGCCCGCTCTTAAGCGTCCTTTGCCCACGCCAGTGTCTGCGGGCAGCTTTACATTACACTTATGGCTGCTGGAATTGGCAAAGTTTAATTGCACCTGTGACCCAGATACGGTATAAGTGGAATATTACATAATTCTCCGCAGGGCTGTTTGATTAACCCTCCCCCGCCCTCCTGTCCTCCACGTGTGCATAATACCTGCGCAGAGAAGTTCCTAGAAGTCCCTGGGGCCACTTTTCCCACAGAAGTTTATACATCTCCGTGCGAAGACTTCAGTACATAAAGATCAGATATCACCGGGCGCTTTAAATAGCAGCCGCTTCTCTCCGCTCCATTTTGGGACTGGTGGAGTCCAGGACCGGCAGCTGTATCTGTATTCTAGATGTGACTTTAGAGAAAACCATTATGTGAATGAGGCGTTTTCTGTAGCAGGTGCCGGGATTTCTGCAACAAATCTGCCGCGTGTGACTGCGCCATAAGGCCGGCTCTGCACTGCGACTGTTATTATTCTACGTGTGAGCGTAAAAAAACACGTCGTATGCACTACAATGCGTTTTTGATGCATTTTTCGGCGCGTGAAATGCATTCAATACATGCCGTGTGAACAAGGCCTTAGAGTGGGGGGGGGGGCGGTGGCAACTTTAACGGACGAGACAGCACCCACCCTCATTGCTTTACACGTCATGTAAAAAAAAGCGTCAGGTCAATTCTTGGCACGGAAAACGCGCATAATTTCCCTAGTCAATGGGAGTCCTAGTTAGCCGAAAAAAGCTCTTCGCAGAAACACTAGCATCTGATGCTTTTACTCATTGTTTTGTTGTTTTTTTTTAGCGCCGTGTGAACAAGGCCTACGACCCAGCTGAGGAGCCTAGGCCAAGCCCACACTATATACAAAGAGGGGGTCCACTAGGGATCACCTGACCGGCACGAAAACTCCTTTCATGTCTGAGGGGGGGGGGGGGTCACCCCCACATATTGGCAGCAATGTCTTTTAATAGGCATTTTATGGAATAACTTATATAATCAATTTACTATTTAGTGGCTCCTGCAAAACGGAGCCGTGCTTTACGCAGATTTTCTTTTTAAGGCTAAATGCACACGATGCGGAATTTGATGCGGAAAAAACTGCAGATAATTCCGCAGGTAAAATCCGCACTTAATGGTTTGTTTTTATTTGCGGTTTTTACATTTTGATGCGGAAATAGGTGCAGTTTTATGCTGTGGATTTTGGTGCGTTCTTTTTCTAAACTTGACCGATATAATTCTGCGGCAGAAACGCAAAATAAACGGACATGAGCGGATTTTGAAGTACGCGCCGCAGGTCAATTTACGCACGGAAAAGTCTTGCAACGTGTAGATGAAATTACTTTGGATCTCTTTTACCTTGCTGCTACTGTATTACGCTGCAGATTTGGCGCAGGAAAATCCGAGCAACAGATCCACACATCGTGTACAAGGGGGCCTTAGAGACCCCATGGTTTTAACACTCAGGGCCTAATTTTTTTTATATGCGGGAAACTGGTCTTGTTGCTCATAGCAACCAATCAGAGCTCCGCTTTCATTTTTCCAGTGCAGTATCAAAAAAGAAAGCTGAGATTTGATTGGTTGCTATGGGCAACGGGGGCAGTTTTGTGTTTTTTTTTGTTAGACCGTATTGATATGATGCCCACAGTGTTTATTGTGCGCGGGGGGGGGGGGGGTCATTCGCTAAACCCTTGCGTTAGGTAGTACACAAGGGACCATTGTAGGGCACAGAATGGTGCCGTGTCCGCGCGTGGCTCCTTGGCAGGTGTGTAGGTTGAGGTTACTGACTATAGAATGTTACACGTCACCTGACCCGCTGTCGTAGATTATCTGGTATTATCGGAGCGGGCAGTGGAGCGTTATATCTGCAGATAACGGTGAGGAGTCGCTTCCTATGAGGCCTCCTGATTTTTGCTCCCAGTGAGTGTTCACCTATAACCCGTGTATGAACCGCAGGACCCCGGCGCCGCGATGACTCAGCGGCTAAAGTCTAACACCACCAATACGAGCACTGGGAGATAAACGTGAGATTGGGAGAATTGTCCTTTCCCTGCGTCAGGCGATTAATACATCACTATATATGTACTGAAGATGCCGGAGTATGGGGCAGCCCGAAACAGGAATTCCGGTAGTCTGGAAAGTTAATAAATAATCCATAAATCTGGCAGTCCTGTTGGTTTGAATCCTTTTTTTTTTTTTTTTTTCTTCCTCATCTCTGTGTATATGTATGACTAATGTTGTGCGGTGTCACCCAGCTTTCCCAGGCTCCTGAAAGGGCCCGTTTTTCTTCTTATGCAGCAGCAGAGCATGATCCGCGCCCTAGATCGACAGTTTGACCATTCAGGGCAGAAATGCTGACTGGCAAACCCATGTAAAATCTGTAATGGCAGCCATATTGTTATCATCCAGCTTTCCCAGGAACAGATATAACTGAATTACTAAGTAGTATATGAATTCTCTTTTTCTGGTTGGTCTTAGGTTTGTTCTCTGGTGCTCATCATGGTGAAGGCAAACAGCAATGACGGCAGCAGCGCCAGCTGTAGCAGCACAGAAAACTCCAAGGAGAGCTCCCGATGCTCCACCCCAGTGCTAGACATAGAGCGACATGAGCGGCTGCGGGATAAAATGCGTCGGCGCATTGAAGCTGGAGATAAGTGGTTCTCGCTGGAGTTCTTTCCACCACGAACAGCCAGCGGTGCCGTCAACCTGATATCCAGGTGTGTGAGTAATCGCTGGACCACCAAGTGAACCTCTGGGGTCTGGGGTGTGCCATAGGAGGAGTTTGTGCCCCTTTTGTATTTAATTATAAAGTCAAGGTTCCGGGACTGATGTCGTCATCTTCTAAGTTCTTCTCACATTGCAGGTTTGATCGTATGGGTTCTGGGGGCCCCCTCTTCATCGATGTGACTTGGCACCCCGCTGGCGACCCTGGCTCAGACAAAGAAACTTCCTCCATGATCATTGCAAGTACAGCTGTGAAATTCTGCGGATTAGAGACCGTCCTGCACATGACTTGTTGTACTCAAACCAAGGAGGAGATCACAAAACATCTTCAGAAGGCAAAACACAACGGACTCAAAAATATAATGGCTCTTCGAGGAGGTATGACCAAAAATCACCTATTCTATTAGGAATAATCTGCTATTTAAGTGTATTTTTAGATATTGGGGTATATTGTACAACATTTCTACGATCTATAAATGCTTGTACTGCCCCCTATGTATAAGAATATAACTACTATCATACTGCCCCCCTATGTGCAAGAATATAACTACTATAATACTGCTCTTATATACAAGATTATAACTACTATAATACTGCTCCCTATATACAAGAATATAACTACTATAATACTGCTCCCTATATACAAGAATATAACTACTATAATACTGCCCCTATATACAAGATTATAACTACTATAATACTGCTCCCTATATACAAGAATATAACTACTATAATACTGCTCCTATATACAAGAATATAACTACTATAATACTGCCCCTATATACAAGAATATAACTACTATAATACTGCTCCTATATACAAGAATATAACTACTATAATACTGCCCCTATATACAAGAATATAACTACTATAATACTGCCCCTATATACAAGAATATAACTACTATAATACTGCCCCTATATACAAGAATATAACTACTATAATACTGCTCCTATATACAAGAATATAACTACTATAATACTGCTCCCTATATACAAGAATATAACTACTATAATACTGCCCCTATATACAAGAATATAACTACTATAATACTGCCCCTATATACAAGAATATAACTACTATAATACTGCCCCTATATACAAGAATATAACTACTATAATACTGCTCCCTATATACAAGAATATAACTACTATAATACTGCCCCTATATACAAGAATATAACTACTATAATACTGCCCCTATATACAAGAATATAACTACTATAATACTGCTCCCTATATACAAGAATATAACTACTATAATACTGCGCCCTATATACAAGAATATAACTACTATAATACTGCGCCCTATATACAAGAATATAACTACTATAATACTGCCCCCTATATACAAGAATATAACTGCTATAATACTGCCCCTATGTACAAGAATATAACTACTATAATACTGCCCCTATGTACAAGAATATAACTACTATAATACTGCCCCTATATACAAGACTATAACTACTATAATACTGCCCCTATATACAAGAATATAACTACTATAATACTGCCCCCTATATACAAGAATATAACTACTATAATACTGCTCCAATATACAAGAATATAACTACTATAATACTGCTCCCTATATACAAGAATATAATTACTATAATACTGCCCCTACATACAAGAATATAACTACTATAATACTGCCCCCTATATACAAGAATATAACTACTATAATACTGCGCCCTATATACAAGAATATAACTACTATAATACTGCTCCCTATATACAAGAATATAACTACTATAATACTGCCCCTATATACAAGAATATAACTACTATAATACTGCCCCTATATACAAGAATATAACTACTATAATACTGCCCCTATATACAAGAATATAACTACTATAATACTGCCCCTATATACAAGAATATAACTATTATAATACTGCTCCTATATACAAGAATATAACTACTATAATACTGCCCCCTATATACAAGAATATAACTACTATAATACTGCCCCCTATATACAAGAATATAACTACTATAATACTGCCCCCTATATACAAGAATATAACTCCTATAATACTGCCCCTATATACAAGAATATAACTACTATAATACTGCCCCTATATACAAGAATATAACTACTATAATACTGCCCCTATATACAAGAATATAACTATTATAATACTGCTCCTATATACAAGAATATAACTACTATAATACTGCCCCCTATATACAAGAATATAACTACTATAATACTGCCCCCTATATACAAGAATATAACTACTATAATACTGCCCCCTATATACAAGAATATAACTACTATAATACTGCTCCTATATACAAGAATATATCTACTATAATACTGCCCCCTATATACAAGAATATAACTACTATAATACTGCCCCCTATACACAAGAATATAACTACTATAATACTGCCCCCTATATACAAGAATATAACTGCTATAATACTAGCCCTATGTATTGCAGTTTCATTGTGAACCTTTTTATTATATTCTAGATCCCGTTGGTGAAGAGTGGGATGAAGAAGTGGAAGAATTTAATTTTGCCATTGACTTGGTAAAACACATCCGCCATGAATTTGATGACTACTTTGACATCTGTGTTGCCGGTAATTCCTTATTTCTGAGGTCTAATAAACCATAGGGAACATGAATGGCGGTTTGGGTAACATGAGGCTGCCTCCATTTTTACAGGTTATCCCAAAGGGCACCCCGAGGCTGAGAGCTATGAGGCCGACCTCCGACACTTGAAGGAGAAAGTGGATGCTGGAGCGGACTTCATTGTCTCTCAGCTCTTCTTCCGATCAGAAACCTTTCTACAGTTCCTGAAGGATTGTAGGGCCATCGACATCACCTGTCCCGTCCTGCCGGGAATATTTCCAATCCAGGTGTGTGTGAATTACTTTATTAAAGGCGTTGTCAAAATTATAAAAACATGGCTGCTGTCTTCACACAAAAAAAACAAAAAACAGCGCCACACCTGTCCACGGATTGTGTGGAGGAGCAGGTTAATTTTTATTGAAGTGAATGGGGCTGCACTGTAATACTACACACAACCTGTGGACTAGTGGGGCGCTGTTTTGGGAATAAAGCAGCCATGTTTTTTTTTTCAATCCTGGACAAGTCATTTTAAGGGTTATGCTCCTTTTATACATCTTGTAGGCAGGAATTACCTGGCAGTTTTGTGTTAGGTGGGGGGGTGTTGCCATTTTGGATTTTATGGGCCGCTCTCCTCTGGTCTCAAATAGGTGCTCCCATGTGTCAAACATGTCAGAAGATGGCACTGGTAAGTTCTCGCTGCTGAGAACCCCCCCCCCCCCCCCCATGATAGTAGCACATGGGACACGGAAGAGCCGTGTGGCCTAATAATTTTGTGTGTGTGTTGGAAAGGCGGCGGGACCAGCACCCAGACCCGCAAACCATTTTTTGGAAGTAAACTAAAGGGGTACTTTTCAAAATCGGCAGCGGGGCATGGGTTAGTCCCGGAATCTTCTGCAGCGGTCACGTGTCATTCATGGCAGCGTCACCGCTGGGGCCGCCAATTGTCTACAGCTGCGCGTGACCGATGAGCGGCTGGTGACCGCTGCAGGAGCTGCTGGGACCGGAGCGGCGGATTACCGGACCTTAACAATATGGGGGGGACGACACTACAGTTTTTTTTAGAAGTCACGGATAACCCCTTTTAACCTAAATGGTCTCTCTTACATCTACAACCGGATACAATCTGTAGACGGGTTCTCCTCCTCCATCCCTCACACAACTTGTCCTCTTCTCCCAGGGTTACGGCTCCTTACGACAGCTGGTTAAACTCTCCAAACTTGAAATACCGCAAGAAATCAAGGATATCATCGAGCCAATCAAAGATAACGACGCGGCCATCAGGAATTACGGTATTGACCTTGCCGTGTCCATGTGCCGGGAGCTGCTGGACAGCGGTCTGGTGCACGGGTTACATTTTTATACTCTCAACCGTGAAGTGGCCACCATCGACGTTCTCCGACGGCTGGGCATGTGGCAGGAGGATCCGAGGTGAGTGGCTTGTACGTGATTTATGCCACGCATGGTCTTTACGGGGAATACGATGTCATTGTGACCGTGTCACGTGGGATTAAGCCGTGTTTGTTGCCTAATGCTACAAGCACAAATTCTGTGGGATTTGCAGGGAGTTTTGGGAGTTCTCCTCCTGCATCTCCCAGCCGTGCAGCTTAATGATGGCGGCCACTACAGGAGGAATGTAGTATTACATGGTGTTCATTTAAATGAATGGGCTACCATGTAATATCAAGTCCTCCAGAGTGGGATCTGCTTTGGCAATTCTAGGGAGGTACTGAGCGGGGGACCCCCCACCTTTATCTTGTACATACACTCTTATAGGGCATATGGAAAGGGCTTGTCCAGGACTACCACTTTCCATATGCCCTATGAGAGTGTAAGCTCAATGAGCCAGATCTAAAGTTGGGTTTTTGGGTCTTTTGATATTGGTGACCTTCGAAATCAGATCGGTGAGGTTATGTTCACACGGCTTATTTTCGTAAACGCCCCGAAAAACGGCTGAAAATACAGGGGCTGAACGCCTCCAAAGATCTGCCTATTGATTGCAATGGGAAAAAAACAACGTTTCGTACCCACAGGGTATTTTCTTATGCGACCGTTTGTAAAAACATTGCGTAAAAAAGTGTCACTTCTTGAGCCGTTTTTCATTCTCAATAGAGAAACCACTCCAAATACGGCCGTAAAAAACGCATCAAAAAACGCTTGATGCATAAACGGCTGAAAATCAGAGGCTGTTTTCGCTTTGAAAACCGCTCCGTATTTTACAGCCGTTTTTTGTTTGCCGTGTGAACATAGCCTTCGGGTCCGACTTCTAGCCCCCACTGACCAGCTGAGTGACGGGTCTGTGATGCTTTGATCAGCACCGAGTAGCCTTTATTGTTTACCAGGCGCAGTGCTGTTAATTTTATAGTGGCTGTACCTAGTACTGCAGCTCCGTCCTATTCAAGGAGATGGGACTAAGTTGAAATACCAGGAACAGCCACTACAGAATGGACGGCGCTGTGTCTGGTAAACAATGAAAGGGATGTGGTACTGATGTGTTGGGGGGTGTCGGAAGTCGGACCCCCAACACCTTTTATATTGATGGCCTATCCTAAGGAGAAATCCCTTCTAAATATGTCTTCAGTTTCCTCCTCCTAGGGGCGGCCGTGTGCTGCAGAAATGTATGTATTTAAAGGGGTTGTCCAGAATTAGAAAATTATGATTGCTTTCTTCCAGAAACAGCGCCACCACTGTCCTTAGGTTGTGTCTAGTATTGCAGCTAAGCTCCATTGAAGTGAATGTGGCTGAGCTGCAGCACCACCTATAACTTGTAGATCGGTGTGGCGCTGTTTTTGGAAGAATGTAGCCATGTTTTTCTAATCCGGGAAAACCCCTTTTAACAAGCCTTCATACGCAGAAATAATGGTCGCCCATCGAAGTCTATGGGTGGTGAAAACCACGGACCGCACACGGGCGACATCTGTGTGCTGTCCGAGTTTCACGCATGAGTGACATAGAAAAGCAGAGAAATAAATAAAAAAATAAAAGTACTTTCATGGACATGAAAAAACGCATGCCACACGCAAAGCAGACTGATGCCAATACGCAACGGACATGACATATAGGAAAAACGTTGCGTATTTTACGAGCGCAAATGGGACACGCTCGTCTGAATGTAGCCTTAGGCTTGATTCAGACGAGCGTATTAGATGTCCGTGTGCTGTCTGTTAGAGCGCACGGACCTATGCAACTCAATGGGGCTATTCACATGTCCGTGGTTTTTCACGCGTCGAGCGTCCATTGTGTAAAACTCGCTGCATGTCCTATTTTAGTGATTTTTTTTTGTGGACTACGTCGCCAATCGAAGTCAATGGGTGCATGAAAAACACGGACTGCACACAGATGTCGTCCATGTTTTTCACGCACCAGTTGCTAAAGAAATGATGGGAAAAGAAACAAAAACCGGAACACTGATGCCACACTGAACTGAAACGCGGTCCGTTTTTTTGCGGACACGTTCGTCTGAGTCAAGCCTAAGTCCCCATGATCACGACCGTGCCCGTAAACGCGGTCCATGGTTCCGGGTATGGCCGGCCGCAGGCAGTCTTCCACGTTTGCGGGCCGTGCTCCCGTTATAAAGTATGGCAGCACGGTCCGTAAAACAATAAAATAGGACATGTCCTATTTTTTACGGAAGGTTTCTACGGCACGGACATCATCACGTCAATATATACGGGAAGGTGTCATTCGGCCATAGAAATTAATGGGTCCGTAATTACGGATAAAATCCACGGTTGTGTGCGCGGGGCCTAAGTTGGTGTTTTATTTCTGGTCAGGCGATCCCTGCCCTGGGCGGTCAGCGCTCATCCTAAGAGGAGAGAAGAAGACGTCCGTCCGATCTTCTGGGCTTCTCGACCAAAGAGTTACATTCACCGGACGCAGGAGTGGGACGACTTCCCCAATGGACGTTGGTTTGTATCTTGACCAAACAAAATGTAATTTCCTTCGTCCTCCCGGGAGATAAAACGGAGGAAGACTTATATATGATTTTATTTGGTTCTTAAAGGGGAAACTCCTCCTCTCCGGCCTTTGGCGAGCTGAAGGATTATTACCTCTTCTACTTGAAGAGCAAGTCTCCCCGGGATCAGTTACTGAAGATGTGGGGCGAGGAGCTGAGCAGCGAGGAGAGCGTGTTTGACGTCTTTACCTGTTACATATCCGGAATTCCCAACCGTAACGGCCAGAAAGTAAGTCTAGGGCTTAGTAACCGGACCCCGAAGGACTCTCCTCCACCGCCTTATATGGCTTGTGGATGGTGACTGCGTCTAACGTCCCTTTATTCCCTCCAGGTGACTTGCCTCCCTTGGAATGACGACCCCTTGGCTCAAGAAACCAATTTGCTAAAGGACCAACTAGAGAAAGTTAATAAACGGGGAATCCTGACCATTAATTCCCAGCCCAACGTGAATGGGAAACCCTCCACAGACCCCGTAGTCGGATGGGGGCCGAGCCGAGGTTACGTCTTTCAGAAGGTAGGGAACTGTGGTAGAATATTTATATTGTGGTAGACCTACATTGGGGAGATGTATCAAGATGGAATCTGGTTGCCATGGGCAACTACACTCTTTCCTTTGCACCAGTTTTGATACATTTCCCTCATCGACTGCTCATTACTTAAGAGCGTTACCATTGGAGACCGGAACAACGCAAAGTAAATTGTTGTAGCGAGGGCCGCCAGCCAGCTGAACCCTAAAGATCAGATGTCCTACCTGCTTGTCATAAAAACGGCATTTGCTGCAGCTGCCTGGCATTGAGCGAGTCTAGGATAGATCTTGAGAGTTACAGGGTGAGGACTAATCTATGGATTTTCGAGGACCTGTAACTTCTTTTCTCTGCACAGGCGTACTTGGAGTTCTTCACATCCAGTGAGACAGTGACTGCCCTGATCAAAGTGCTGAAGAGATATGAGCCACGAGTCAACTACCATATAGTGAATGTCCAGGTATGGCTGTGTTTGTGACATTAAATAATGGGGTCCCGACAACATGGCATAAAGGTGACTGGTTCTTATTTCTCTTCAGGGTAAAACCATCACAAACTCCACCGACCTGCAGCCAAACGCTGTGACCTGGGGCATTTTTCCTGGCCGGGAGATCGTACAGCCGACCGTGGTGGATTCAGTCAGCTTTATGTACTGGAAGGTAAGATGGGTCTTGCTGTTTTAACAAAAGGCGACTAACGAAATCTCCCAATATCCCCTGCTGGTTCAGTGTGTGCACAAAGATTTCTCTGACTTATATTTGGGGAAGAGTCACCTTTACACCATCCACTGTACAATAATCTAAGGTAGAGAAAAGTGAACTGTCCCGCTGCGTTATAGGAGCTCCGATATGCTGTTAAGGGTGTTTCTACCAGCAAGTTTTCTGACTGTTTCCAAAACAAAAACCGCTTAAATGTGAGTGCAGCTCTGGAGTATAATACAGGATGTAACTCAGGATCAGTACAGGATAAGTAATGTATGTACACAGTGACTCCACCAGCAGAATAGTGAGTGCAGCTCTGGAGTATAATACAGGATGTAACTCAGGATCAGTACAGGATAAGTAATGTATGTACACAGTGACTCCACCAGCAGAATAGTGAGTGCAGCTCTGGAGTATAATACAGGATGTAACTCAGGATCAGTACAGGATAAGTAATGTAATGTATGTACACAGTGACTCCACCAGCAGAATAGTGAGTGCAGCTCTGGAGTATAATACAGGATGTAACTCAGGATCAGTACAGGATAAGTAATGTAATGTATGTACACAGTGACTCCACCAGCAGAATAGTGAGTGCAGCTCTGGAGTATAATACAGGATGTAACTCAGGATCAGTAATGTATGTACACAGTGACTCCACCAGCAGAATAGTGAGTGCAGCTCTAGAGTATAATACAGGATGTAACTCAGGATCAGTACAGGATATGTAATGTATGTACGCAGTGACTCCACTAGCAGAATAGTGAGTGCAGCTCTGGAGTATAATACAGGATGTAACTCAGTATCAGTACAGGATAAATAATGTAATGTATGTACACAGTGACTCCACTAGCAGAATAGTGAGTGCAGCTCCAGAGTATAATACAGGATGTAACTCAGGATCAGTACAGGATAAGTAATATAATGTATGTACACAGTGACTCCACCAGCAGAATAGTGAGTGCAGCTCTGGAGTATAATACAGGATGTAACTCAGGATCAGTACAGGATAAGTAATGTATGTTCAGTGACTCCACCAGCAGAATAGAGAGTGTAGCTCTGGAGTATAATACAGGATGTAACTCAGGATCAGTACAGGATAAGTAATGTAATGTATGTATGTACACAGTGACTCCACCAGCAGAATAGTGAGTGCAGCTCTGGAGTATAATACAGGATGTAACTCAGGATCAGTAATGTATGTACACAGTGACTCCACCAGCAGAATAGTGAGTGCAGCTCTAGAGTATAATACAGGATGTAACTCAGGATCAGTACAGGATAAGTAATATAATGTATGTACACAGTGACTCCACCAGCAGAATAGTGAGTGCAGCTCTGGAGTATAATACAGGATGTAACTCAGGATCAGTACAGGATAACTAATGTAATGTATGTACACAGTGACTCCACTAGCAGAATAGTGAGTGCAGCTCCAGAGTATAATACAGGATGTAACTCAGGATCAGTACAGGATAAGTAATATAATGTATGTACACAGTGACTCCACCAGCAGAATAGTGAGTGCAGCTCTGGAGTATAATACAGGATGTAACTCAGGATCAGTACAGGATAAGTAATGTATGTACAGTGACTCCACCAGCAGAATAGAGAGTGTAGCTCTGGAGTATAATACAGGATGTAACTCAGGATCAGTACAGGATATGTAATGTATGTACACAGTGACTCCACCAGCAGAATAGTGAGTGCAGCTCTGGAGTATAATACAGGATGTAACTCAGGATCAGTACAGGATAAGTAATGTAATGTATGTACATAGTGACTCCACCAGCAGAATAGTGAGTGCAGCTCTGGAGTATAATACAGGATGTAACTCAGGATCAGTACAGAATATGTAATGTATGTACACAGTGACTCCTCCAGCAGAATAGTGAGTGCAGCTCTGGGGTATAATACAAGATGTAACTCAGGATCAGTACAGGATAAGTAATGTATTTACAATGTTACTTTTGTGTGGATTTATATGTTCATATTGTTCCTACAGGATGAAGCTTTTGCCCTATGGATCGAGCAGTGGGCAAAACTGTACGAAGAGGAGTCTCCGTCCCGCATGATCATCCAATACATTCATGATAATTACTACTTGGTGAACTTGGTGGACAATGACTTCCCCTTGGAGAACTGCCTGTGGCAAGTGATTGAGGACACGTTCCGAGAACTAGATAATCCCACGGAGCAGTGACTGTAAGGCCATCGCCTCCGCACTTTCTACTTTGTGGAATATAGAACAGCACGGGGCCACAAACCACCCCTCCCCCACATAGTGCTGGACCATAGCCTGATTGTTCCTGATGGCCGTGCATTAATCTCCACACCCCTCTACAGACATTACTCCTGTACGTCCTGACACTCGGATACGAAGTCCCACAATATAAGCGACCGGGATGAATCGTTCTGTCGATAGGACCCGAGACTTTGTGTATACGGTTTATAGGACCTGCCACTCGCTCAAGATTAAGAATCTCTCTATTTTTCTAGCAGTTTTTTTTTGGGAAGATTTCTTACTTATTTATATCCTCAGCCTCTTGTGCTGTAGGGGGAGGTGCAGCATACGCACCCGGTACAGAGGACGCGTGCTGGAAGCTGAGGCGTATGCCTTCTAATGATGTCATTGTACCCAAAACTGAACCCGAAGGCCGAGGAAGGCGGAAATTGAAGCATTTCTATACAGATCCTGGTGGGAAGAGCAGTTGTATATGACCGACCAGTCCGTCCTGTGCTCGCTGTGGGGGACACCCGCTGATCTCTAGTATATAAGATAACGCTCATATAGGACCGGCACCAGAAAGCAGTTTTTAAGCTCTCGTGTTATTTGAACTACTCATTTTTTTTTTCTTATTGCTGACGTCCAATTTAATTTAGATTATAGATTGGGGGGTTTGTCTTACCCAAGTGGCTTTATCTCCCCCCATAGACACTACAATACAATAGTTGCCCCTCCATTGTCCCCTATGATCAGAATAAGTGATAAATGTGTGACCTGTGGGGGTCCAACCTCTGCCCACCACCCTCCGCACATGGCTGTTTCCAAATCTTTCATAAGCTTGTATGGGAGATTGGTGGAATTTCTCCTTCTCAACCCTTAAGGCCACGTTCACACGTTGCGTAATTTGGTGCGGAAAATCCGCACCAAAACCGCAGGTGTAGACACGGAATTCCGCAGCTAAAACTGCACCTGATATTTTTTTGTACCGTTAAAAGTTAGTCAATTGTCCAATATACTTCCTGTGTTCCTCATGGTTTTCAAGATCTCTGCTTGTTGTCATTCAGTAATGATTTCTTCCACTGGATAAAATTCTGTCCCGCTCATGTGGTGATCACACAGCTGCTCGGCTCGTTACAGTTACGGCACGTGTACCTGCGCTGTCTTGTAACGATCCCAGCGCCTGAGTGTACGTCACATGACCACGGACAGAATTTTATCCACTGAAAGAAATCGATAAATGTTCCTACTGAATAACAGCAAGCGGAGATTTTGAAAATCCTGAGAAATGAATATAGTAAGTAAATTGGAGAATTGTATAACTTTTAATTACACAAAAAAATAACATTAATTTTCTGGCACCGGACACCACCCTTAAGGCTACGTGCACACGTTGCGTAATTTGCTGCGGAAAATATTCTCCAAAACCGCAGCAATACACAGTCACAGGTAAAAACCGCACCAGATCATGCGTTTTTCGGTGCTGGTTTTACGCGTAAATCGGTGCGCTTTCGTGCTGCGGGTTTTGGTGCGAATTTCCACAGTACTGCGCAGATACAATTCGCAAGCGGAAACGCAAGATAAATTGACATTCTGCCGATTTTGAAGTCCGCACCGCAGGTCCATTTCTGTGCAGAAAAAATCTGCACCGTGTAGATGGCATTTCTTTTGGATCTCATTTACTTTGCTGGCCCTGCGTTATGTTGCGGTTTTGCCTCTAATACGCGTTGCAAAACCGCACATAATACGCATCGTGTGCTTTGACCCTTGAGCCGTTCGCCTTACACTACAGTATAATCTTAATCACTGTATAAATGAGAAGTTCTACAACTTTATAATATACTTTGTGTGTCAGTTTCTGATAATTTTCAAAATCGCTGCTTGCTGTCAGTGAATGAGAATATTCTTCGTTACATTCGGAGGCAGTAAACCATTTAATCCTGCTCTCGGCTGAGAAGTAAATACAATTGTATCCAGTCTAGACCATGGGCTGTGAGCTATACACCAGCAGCTGCACCAATGTCTATGGTACTTTGCTACAATGTATCAGTTTGGAGTCTAGTCTGATGAGCTCAGGCCCCCTGCTCACAACCGTGACCGTAATCATGGTCCGTGATGAAGGGCACGGACAGCTGCTGACCGCCACCCACATTTGCGGCCCGTGCTCCCATATAAATTATGTCCTGTCTTATGTGGAGCTGTTCTACGGCACGGACACCTTCCCGCAAATATACGGGAAGGTGTCCGTCAGCCATAGACATGAATGGGTCCGTAATGACGGATGAAATCTACGGTCGTGTGCATGGGCCCCTCACAGCGTTGTCTAGACTGAATACAAATGTATACACTTCATAGCTGAAGGCAGGACTAGATATGTACAGGATTGTTCCCGTTCACTGACAGCAAGCAAATATCTTGAAGAGATATTGTGGTGAGAATTTGAAGCATAAAGTAAATTAGAAAGTTGTAGATAGAAATGTTTAATTTATAAAGTGATAAAGATTTATTTAGAGAAACCGGAAAACCCCTTTTTAAGTCTCATAGTCTGAGGCCCCTCGCGCACCCGCCCGTAGAATTCATACATAATACAGACCACTCGCTTCTATTTCCCATGGACGCCTTCCTGTATATTTACGGCTCTGCAAAAGACATGGCCTATATTTTTATTTTGCTTTTTACGAACCGTGCGCCTATATTTTGTATGGGCGCACGGCCCGCAAATGGTGACTGTCCACAGCCGTCAGTGCCCGTAATCACGGGACCTTCTACAGAGAGCGATTCACGCGTCCGGCCGCTTTCACTTGCACAACAGGGGTCATTTGAGGACCTTTGTTCTCCAGATGGGGTAAGATGGAGTGCCCCTTTAATGAGTCCTTGATCAGGTCCTGCTGATGCAGAGTAAAGACGTTTTACTTTCGGTTAGTCCAGATTCCTCCAGTCCGTGTGATCGGTGGCTCTATATCTATGGGGCCGGGCTGCTTGTTCTGGGCAGGTTGCGGTTTTTATACGTTTTGCGCGATGCACAATTCAGAAGCAATAGAAAATGTCTGGATCATTGGATGTCGTCTGTGACCGATTTCTTGTAATAATGTAATTGTGAATGAAATATTACAAAATGTTTATAAAATTGTCATAAGATATATGTTCTTATTATTTGGGACGGGGGGGGGGGGGGGAGGCAATACTAAGTAATACACAATATTTGTGCCGCTGTTGAATTTAGCGAAAGAATGGGAAGAATGGTCTAGACTGGATGCAATTGTAACAAACCCTCCGCTGTAAGGGTATGTACACACGGCCTATTTACGGACGTAATTCGGTCGTTTTAGCCCCGAATTACGTCCGAAAATGCGGCTCAATAGCGCTGACAAACATCTGCCCATTCATTAGAATGGGTCTTACGATGTTCTGTGCAGACGGTCATTTTTTTTACACACCGCTGTCAAAAGGCGGGGCGTAAAAAAGACGCCCGCGTCAAAGAAGTGCCTGTCACTTCTTGAGACGTATATGGAGCCCGGAACCCATAGGTTTTCGTTTGCATCACCATTGATTTCAATGGTGACGGATCCGGTGCAAATGTTTTCCGTTTGTGTCTGTTGTGTAAAGGTTCCGTCGTTTTGATGTAATCAATACCATAGTCGACTGCGCTATTCATTCCGTCAAAATGACAGAACCCTTACAAAACGGTGACAAACGGAAACCATTTGCATCAGATCCATCACCATTGAAATCAGCGGTGCTGCAAACGAAAACCTATGGGTTCCCCTGACAGAAAACTCAGACGGAACTCATGAACGGAGTCCCGATACAGATGTGACCGAAACCTTGGAAGTATTAGGTCTGTACAGGTTTTAAGCCTCTGGCTTGAAACAAGAATGCTTCCATTCACTAGCAGCAAGCAGAAGTCTTGTAAATGTTAGGAAAAAATGTAAACACAAAGGCTATTAGAATGTTGCAGAACTTGTAATGTGATTAAGCTTTAATATAAAACTTGGAAACCCATTTATGACCATGGTCGACAATCTGTGGTTCTTGTGGAACTACAACTCCTATCCAGACTGGTGTAAGTATTTGTGCAGCTGGTTATAGAATGGCAGGAATTTACCCTCCCCGCACTTTATATAGTTTATACATCTGTCTCTAGGTCCAGTGCGTATACTGACTTCCCCTTCTATACCAGATGGACACACACACACACACACACACACACACACACACTCTCTCTCTCTTTCCCCCCCCCCCCCCACTCATTCCTTGTGAAACCGTTGGTAGTGCGTGTAAAATATGTACGCCTTCTACCACTTCTCAGAACCTTGCAGTACCTCCTATGCCCTAAAGGTGTCACTGTTGCAGCACCAGAGATTGAAAGGATCACAAGCCCTAAAGATCAGGACAGATGAAGTTATTCTGCATAAGTTCATAAAGATCAACTAAAAAAAAAATCAAGCAGTGGGCAAGATTGCACCCACTGAATGGCACCCCAAACTCTTAGAGGTGTGCATTATATTCTCATTCATGGTACCTTCCTACCTGATTGCCGAAGAGGCACCACGTGGTCACGGCCACAGCGCTCCCTTGTGGGGTGCTGTTCAGTGGAGGTGACGGTGCCCACTTCTTTATTAAAGGGGTCTGTCTAGCAGAATAGTTATTTTTTTTCTTTTTTTTAAAGTTTTTATAAAACTCTGCAATTATATATCACTCTGGGTGTTTTGCTAAAATTGTATCCAGTCTAGACAATCCTCTGTCAGCTAAATGTACTGAACTCTAGACTGATACATTGTAACAAACTGTCCCTGAGCTTTAAGTAGTTGCTGCTGTACTTCGCTGTCAGAGCCTTGTCTGGATGGGGTATATTTGTATCTACTTCTCGGCTGACAGCTGGACTAGGTCTGTATTGGTTTGCTGCGTCTGAATGTAAACTAGAGTTCTCATTTCCTGTCAACAAGCAGAGTTTTTGAAAATGATGAGAAATTTAAAACACAATGTACAGTATATTAGAAAGTTGTAGAACTTTATTTACATGAGACTGGACAACTCCACAAATCAGTTTGTGCCCTCTTGTGGGCATTCTCCGGTATTGCATGGATTTTTTTTGCGCCATTAAATCGCCGTGAGGCTGGAGCCTGTAGCTGAGTCTCATGTGATCACGGCGGCATTGACCGAACCGCCTCTGTGTCATTCACATCAAAGGAGGAACCAAAACCTGGGCGCTTCTACGAAAGCGAAACCTCTGTGGAGAGCACTTCCCCGTGTAATAATAGTTGTCGCTGCCATAGGACAGAAATCACACAGTACAAAGAGCAGGACGAGCCTCTGAGGGCAGAGCAGCGGCTGTGGACCGTCGGACACATCTCCCTCCATTCACTTCAATACTGCAGCTCGGCCGCTATTCCGTGGTCGGAGCCAACTGCTTCCGGCATGGCCGTACTGTGCCCGGGGGCAGCTGGAGATGCTGAGGGGTGCAGGTGTCGGACCCCCACAGATCATGTACTGATGACCTATCCGGTGGATAGGTCATCAGTTGTCCGGTAGTGGACAACCCCTTTAAGGCCGGGTTCACACGTAGCGTAAATACTGCAGATTTCATTGCGTAAAATCGGCTGTATAATACAGTAGCAGCAGAGTGGATGAGATTTGAACAAATGCTGGATAAAAAAAAATGAAAACCGTTCATAAATTGACCTGGGGTGCGGTTTTTTTAAGCTGTCGTCCATTGTCCATTTACTTTATGGAATCGCTGGTTTTTCTCGGTGAATTCAAAGGGAGGTAAAAGCAGCAACAAACAGCAAATGTTGTGATTTTTGTGACAGAAAAGTTGCGATTCGTACGTAAAAATAGCAACCCAACAAAAAAAAAGTCTATACTTACCCAGAACCCTCTGCTCCAGCCCAGTCTCCAGTGATGACGTTTCATCCCATGTGACTGCTGCAGCCAATCACAGGGGAAACGTCATCCCTGGAGGCCGGGATACAGGATGTCAGAGGGATGCGTTGCCATGGCTACGGGTAAGTATACACTATACAGCGGATAAGCCGCGTGCTTTTGTCGGAACATACTCTTACAGTTCAGCACCCTAGGAAAGCTGGATGCAGTCCATGTGGGAGCTGTAATGGTGGCCATAATGACCGTCACCCAGCTTTCCCAGGATCGGACATTTTTTAAGTAACTTTACAGGAGACAAATTAAGTGGCAATTAAATATTTCCTTTTTTTTTTCCATTCTCTTTTTATTTTAGGAGAAAACAGAGCAAAAACTGAATTTGCAGTAGGGCATGCAGCGGAAGAGTCAAGGTATGTTCACACGGCTTATTTTCAGGCCGTAAACGCCCTGAAAAACGGATAAAAATACGGAGGCTGAATGGCATCAAACATCTGCCCATTGGTTTCAATGGGGAAAAACGGCGTTCCGTTCCCACGGGGTGTTTTTTTACGCAGCTGTTTGAAAAAAATGGCCCTTAAAAAACGCCTTGTAAAAAACAAGTGCGTGTCAGTTCTTGAGCCGTTTTTCAGTCTCGATAGATAAACAGCTAAAAAAACGGCTAAAAATCAGAGGCTGCTTTCCCTTGAATATAGCTCCGTATTTTACGTCTGTTTTTAGTTTGCCATGTGAACATAGCCTTAATGTAGCTAGCTTCCAGGGTGCATGTGGGCTATTATGTGGGTTTTTCTAGATCAGTGGGAGGGGGTTTTACACTTTATCGGGCAGACAAGTTCATAGAACAAACGCTCGTCGTTCATCTTCTGATCGTATCGTTTTAAAAAAGTGAAATATTCTGGTTGTCGGCAGCACATCTCGGTGTGTAAACGGAGACGCGCTGCCGACATGATGATAATATATGGGGACGAGCGATCGGAGTAACGACCGCTCGTCCCCGTCCATAGCACCGTGTGACAGGAGCAAACGAGCGCCGATCAACAATGTCTCGTTGATTGGCGCTCGTTGCACCGGCCGCTCCCATAGTTGTACGTACAAGAGATGGACAAGGAGACAGTGGAGGAGAGCAGGGAAGAGTTGGTGTACACTTGTATGCAGGTGGGTGACCCGGTGACCAAAGGCATCTCCCCAGTCTGCAAAATGGCTGACCATGATTGCAAATTACCTACCCGATGCACAAATCTGCCATCTGTTTTATAACTATACCATCCAATTTATATAGAATATTGTCCTAGGTCATGGCTCATCTTCCGTGCAGGCGGCGCTCCCCTGCGTCTCCTCCTGCAGATTATTGCACTCTCGTCTCGTCAGGATAATGGCACAATCTTGAGTACAAATCGCTGTATTCTCCACTTTACGGAAATTACTCTCATTTTCTGCAATCTCCAGGCGTTTAGAAAGAACACAAGATTTTCTCCGAGGCGACTGTAAGTGAATTTCTCCAGACCTGAAAATAATTGTGCTGACGTCTGATAATACTGGACGGAGGAGGCAACGCGTGCGACCCCGGGGGAGGTTACTGAGGCTTGAGGCACAAGGTACCTCGATAATAACACAATTTAATATTATATTAGACTCCTGAGTCCCCCAAAGACTTGGTCAGCTGACAAGATGTCCGCTGTTTGTACAGGATGGAGATTATTAATCCAGCTGTGAAGGAAAATGCAATTCCAGTCACTGCTGCTGCTGATATAGATGCTGCAAACGTCTCTAAGGTACATGGGAGAGACGTTTCATAAAAAATAGGCCACTAATCCCTCCCTTCATGCCCCAAAATTCATATTCTCATCACCTGGTGATATGTTTCCTGTGCTCATTCCTAAATCATGTCTAGGGGAGGGGACAACTACTCTCAGCACACGTCTGGATTAGAGAGGTTGTAGTCACTTTTCCAGCCAATTAAGACACTGACATCTTTACTACAACAGCACTAACTACAAGGGTATGTTCACACGGCTTGTTTTCAGCCGTTTTTCGGGCCGTAAACGGCCGAAAAATCGGAGGCAGAACGCCTCCAAACATCTGCCCATTGAGCCGTTTTTCATTCACTCTAAAAAAAAACAGCTCTAGAAAGGCAGTGAAAAACACGAGTTTGATTAAAAAATGGCTTAAAATCAGAGGCTGTTTTCCCTTGAAAACAGCTCTATATTTTCGGACATTTTTTGATAAACGTGTGAACATATCCTAAGGGCACATTCACACGTGGCGGAATTGCAGTGGAATTCTCCAGCGGCCGTTCTTTACATTAGTTTATATAAATTTTCAGGCAAGTTAGTTCAGACGTTGCGGAAAACTCCGCTGCGGACCATAGGCTGTGGTGCAGAATTTTCCCTCCCAGCATGCACTGACTGTTGCGGAGAAGAAGCGGAATTTCACGGGGGATTTCAGTCTTTGCAATGCAAAAACTGAAATCTGTGGCAAGTCCGCTGTGATATCTGCAACGTCTGAATTACCTGTCAAATATGCAAATGTTGGTGCAGATTCGTTGCGTAATTGCCCCAAATCTGCACCAAAATTTGCAGCGGTAAAATGACACCATGTCTGAAAGTGCCCTAATACTGCCCCCTATATACAAGAATATAACAACTATAATACTGCCCCCTATATACAAGAATATAACTACTATAATACTGCTCCTATATACAAGAATATAACTACTATAATACTGCTCCTATATACAAGAATATAACTACTATAATACTGCCCCTATGTACAAGAATATAACTACTATAATACTGCTCCTATATACAAGAATATAACTACTATAATACTGCCCCCTATATACAAGAATATAACTACTATAATACTGCCCCCATATACAAGAATATAACTACTATAATACTGCTTCCTATATACAAGAATATAACTACTATAATACTGCCTCCTATATACAGGAATATAACTACTATAATACTGCCCCCTGTATACAAGAATATAACTACTATAATACTGCCCCCTATATACAGGAATATAACTACTATAATACTGCCCCTATATACAAGAATATAACTACTATAATACTGCCCCCTATATACAAGAATATAACTACTATAATACTGCCCCCTATATACAAGAATATAACTACTATAATACTGCCTCCTATATACAAGAATATATCTACTATAATACTGCCCCCTATATACAAGAATATATCTACTATAATACTGCCCCCTATATACAAGTATATAACTACTATAAGGGCATGACCACACGTGGCGGATTTCCTCCGCAACTGTCCGCATCAATGCCGCACAGAATCTGCGTTGCAGATTCTGCTGCGGATCTGCACAAAATGTGCAGAAAATTGATGCGGACTGGCCGCTGCGGACTGCAGGAAAAGTGCTTCCCTTCTCCCTATTCAGTGCAGGATAGAGAGAAGGGACAGCACTTTCCCTAGTGAAAGTCAAAGAAATTCATACTTACCGGCCGTTGTCTTGGTGACGCGTCCCTCTTTCGGCATCCGGCCCGACCTCCCTGGATGACGCTCCAGTCCATGTGACCGCTGCAGCCTGTGCTTGGCCTGTGATTGGCTGCAGCCGTCACTTACACTGAAACGTCATCCTGGGAGGCCGGACTGGAGACAGACGCAGGGAGTTCTCGGTAAGTATGAACTTATATTTTTTTACAGATACATGTATATTGAGATCGGTAGTCACTGTCCCGGGTGCAGAAACAGTTACTGCTGATCGCGTAACTCTTTCAGCACCCTGGACAGTGACTATTTACTGACGTCTCCTAGCAACGCTCCCGTCATTACGGGAGCCCCATTGACTTCCTCAGTCTGGCTGTAGACCTAGAAATACATAGATCCAGCCAGAATGAAGAAATGTCATGGTAGTAAAAACAATACGCTCCGCAGCACACATAAGATCTGCGGACTTCATTGCGGAATTTTGACTCTCCATTGAAGTCAATGGAGAAATTCCGCCATGAGTCCGCAACTAGTCCGCCACTGCTCCGCAACAGACAGAGCATGCTGCGGACACCAAATTCCGCTCCGCAGCCTATGCTCCGCAGCGGAATTTTACGCCTAGTCTAAACGAACACTGCTAAATTAAAGTGTAAGTCAATGGACAAACGGCACCGCTGCGGATTAACGCTGCGGAGTGTCCGCAGCGGAATTTCAGTGAAATTCCGCCACGTGTGAACCCGCCCTAATACTGCTCCTATATACAAGAATATAACTACTATAATACTGCTCCTATATACAAGAATATAAGTACTATAATACTGCTCCTATATACAAGAATATAACTACTATAATACTGCCCCCTATATACAAGAATATAACTACTATAATACTGCCCCCTATATACAAGAATATAACTACTATAATACTGCCTCCTATATACAAGAATATAACTACTATAATACTGCCCCCTATATACAAGAATATAACTACTATAATACTGCTCCTATATACAAGAATATAACTACTATAATACTGCCCCCTATATACAAGAATATAACTACTATAATACTGCTCCTATATACAAGAATATAATTACTATAATACTGTCCCCTATATACAAGAATATAACTACTATAATACTGTCCCCTATATACAAGAATATAATTACTATAATACTGTCCCCTATATACAAGAATATAACTACTATAATACTGCCCCTATATACAAGAATATAACTACTATAATACTGCCGCTATATACAAGAATATAACTACTATAATACTGCCCTATATACAAGAATATAACTACTATAATACTGCCCTATATACAAGAATATAACTACTATAATACTGCTCCTATATACAAGAATATAACTACTATAATATTGCCCCTATATACAAGAATATAACTACTGTAATACTGCTCCTATATACAAGAATATAACTACTATAATACTGCCCCTATATACAAGAATATAACTACTATAATACTGCTCCTATATACAAGAATATAATTACTATAATACTGTCCCCTATATACAAGAATATAACTACTATAATACTGTCCCCTATATACAAGAATATAATTACTATAATACTGTCCCCTATATACAAGAATATAACTACTATAATACTGCTCCTATATACAAGAATATAACTACTATAATACTGCCCCCTATATACAAGAATATAACTACTATAATACTGCTCCTATATACAAGAATATAATTACTATAATACTGCCCCCTATATACAAGAATATAACTACTATAATACTGCCCCCTATATACAAGAATATAACTACTATAATACTGCCCTCTATATACAAGAATATAACTACTATAATACTGCTCCTATATGCAAGAATATAACTACTATAATACTGCCCCCTATATACAAGAATATAACTACTATAATACTGCCCCTATATACAAGAATATAACTACTATAATACTGCTCCTATATGCAAGAATATAACTACTATAATACTGCCCCCTATATACAAGAATATAACTACTATAATACTGCCCCTATATACAAGAATATAACTACTATAATACTGCCCCTATATACAAGAATATAACTACTACAATACTGCCCCTATATACAAGAATATAACTACTATAATACTGCCCCTATATACAAGAATATAACTACTATAATACTGCCCCTATATACAAGAATATAACTACTATAATACTGCCGCTATATACAAGAATATAACTACTATAATACTGCCCTATATACAAGAATATAACTACTATAATACTGCCCTATATACAAGAATATAACTACTATAATACTGCTCCTATATACAAGAATATAACTACTATAATATTGCCCCTATATACAAGAATATAACTACTGTAATACTGCTCCTATATACAAGAATATAACTACTATAATACTGCCCCTATATACAAGAATATAACTACTATAATACTGCTCCTATATACAAGAATATAACTACTATAATACTGCTCCCTATATACAAGAATATAACTACTATAATACTGCTCCTATATACAAGAATATAACTACTATAATACTGCTCCCTATATACAAGAATATAACTACTATAATACTGCCCCTATATACAAGAATATAGCTATTATAATACTGCCCTATATACAAGAATATAACTACTATAATACTGCCCCTATATACAAGAATATAACTACTATAATACTGCCCCTATATACAAGAATATAACTACTACAATACTGCCCCTATATACAAGAATATAACTACTATAATACTGCCCCTATATACAAGAATATAACTACTACAATACTGCCCCTATATACAAGAATATAACTACTATAATACTGTCCCTATATACAAGAATATAACTACTATAATACTGCCCCTATATACAAGAATATAACTACTACAATACTGCCCCTATATACAAGAATATAACTACTATAATACTGCTCCTATATACAAGAATATAACTACTATTAGGGCGGGTTCACACATGGCGGAATTCCACTTAAATTCCGCTGCGGACACTCCGCAGCGTTAATCCGCAGCGGAGCCGTTTCTCCATTGACTTTCACTTTAATTTAGCAGTGTTCGTTTACACGATGCGTACAATTCCGCTGCGGAGCATAGGCTGCGGAGCGGAATTTGGTGTCCGCAGCATGCTCTGTCTGTTGCGGAGCAGTGGCGGACTCATGGCGGAATTTCTCCATTGACTTCAATGGAGATTCAAAGTTCCGCAATGAAGTCCGCAGCTGTCATGCACATGTCATGTGTGCTGCGGATACGTCTTGCTTTTTTAACTTGACATTTCTTCATTCTGGCTGGACCTATGTATTTCTAGGTCTACAGCCAGACTGAGGAAGTCAATGGGGCTCCCGTAATGACGGGAGCGTTGCTAGGAGACGTCAGTAAATAGTCACTGTCCAGGGTGCTGAAAGAGTTACGCGATCGGCAGTAACTGTTTCTGCACCCGGGACAGTGACTACCGATCCCAATATACATGTATCTGTAAAAAAACATATAAGTTCATACTTACCGAGAACTCCCTGCGTCTGTCTCCAGTCCGGCCTCCCAGGATGACGTTTCAGTGTAAGTGACGGCTGCAGCCAATCACAGGCAAAGCACAGGCTGCAGCGGTCACATGGACTGGCGCGTCATCCAGGGAGGTCGGGCTGGATGCCGAAAGAGGGACGCGTCACCAAGACAAGGGCCGGTAAGTATGAAAATCGTTTCCTTTCACTAGGGAAAGTGCTGTCCCTTCTCTCTATCCTGCACTGATAGGGAGAAGGGAAGCACTTTTCCCGCAGTCTGCAGCAGCTAGTCCGCATCAATGTACTGCACATTTTGTGCAGATCCGCTGCAGAATCTGCAACGCAGATTCTGTGCGGCATCGATGCGGACAGTTGCGGAGGAATTCCGCCATGTGTGGTCATGCCCTAATACTGCCCTATATACAAGAATATAACTACTATAATACTTCTCCTATATACAAGAATATAACTACTATAATACTGCCCCTATATACAAGAATATAACTACTATAATACTGGCACTATATACAAGAATAGAACTACTATAATATGGCTCCTATATACAAGAATATAACTACTATAATACTGCCCCTATATACTAGAATATAACTACTATAATATGGCTCCTATATACAAGAATATAACTACTATAATACTGCCCCTATATACTAGAATATAACTACTATAATATGGCTCCTATATACAAGAATATAACTACTATAATACTGCCCCTATATACTAGAATATAACTACTATAATATGGCTCCTATATACAAGAATATAACTACTATAATACTGCCCTATATACAAGAATATAACTACTATAATACTGCCCCTATATAGAAGAATATAACTACTATAATACTGCTCCTATATAGAAGAATATAACTACTATAATACTGCCCCTATATAGAAGAATATAACTACTATAATACTGCTCCTATATACAAGAATATAACTACTATAATACTGCCTCTATATACAAGAATATAACTACTATAATACTGCTCCTATATACAAGAATATAACTACTATAATACTGCCCCTATATACAAGAATATAACTACTATAATACTGCCCCCTATATACAAGAGTATAACTACTATAATACTGCCCCCTATATACAAGAATATAACTACTATAATACTGCTCCTATATACAAGAATATAACTACTATAATACTGCCCCCTATATACAAGAATATAACTACTATAATACTGCTCCTATATACAAGAATATAACTACTATAATACTGCCCCTATATACAAGAATATAGCTACTATAATACTGCCCCTATATACAAGAATATAACTACTATAATACTGCCCCCTATATACAAGAATATAACTACTATAATACTGCTCCTATATACAAGAATATAACTACTATAATACTGCCCCCTATATACAAGAATATAACTGCTATAATACTGCCCCCTATATACAAGAATATAACTACTATAATACTGCTCCTATATACAAGAATATAACTACTATAATACTGCCCCCTATATACAAGAATATAACTACTATAATACTGCTCCTATATACAAGAATATAACTACTATAATACTGCCTCCTATATACAAGAATATAACTACTATAATACTGCCTCCTATATACAAGAATATAACTACTATAATACTGCCCCCTATATACAAGAATATAACTACTATAATACTGCTCCTATATACAAGAATATAACTACTATAATACTGCCCCCTATATACAAGAATATAACTGCTATAATACTGCCCCCTATATACAAGAATATAACTACTATAATACTGCTCCTATATACAAGAATATAACTACTATAATACTGCCCCCTATATACAAGAATATAACTACTATAATACTGCCCCCTATATACAAGAATATAACTACTATAATACTGCTCCTATATACAAGAATATAACTACTATAATACTGCCTCCTATATACAAGAATATAACTACTATAATACTGCCTCCTATATACAAGAATATAACTACTATAATACTGCCCCTATATACAAGAATATAGCTACTATAATACTGCCCCTATATACAAGAATATAACTACTATAATACTGCCCCCTATATACAAGAATATAACTACTATAATACTGCTCCTATATACAAGAATATAACTACTATAATACTGCCCCCTATATACAAGAATATAACTGCTATAATACTGCCCCCTATATACAAGAATATAACTACTATAATACTGCTCCTATATACAAGAATATAACTACTATAATACTGCTCCTATATACAAGAATATAACTACTATAATACTGCCTCCTATATACAAGAATATAACTACTATAATACTGCCTCCTATATACAAGAATATAACTACTATAATACTGCCCCCTATATACAAGAATATAACTACTATAATACTGCTCCTATATACAAGAATATAACTACTATAATACTGCCCCCTATATACAAGAATATAACTGCTATAATACTGCCCCCTATATACAAGAATATAACTACTATAATACTGCTCCTATATACAAGAATATAACTACTATAATACTGCCCCCTATATACAAGAATATAACTACTATAATACTGCCCCCTATATACAAGAATATAACTACTATAATACTGCTCCTATATACAAGAATATAACTACTATAATACTGCCTCCTATATACAAGAATATAACTACTATAATACTGCCTCCTATATACAAGAATATAACTACTATAATACTGCCTCCTATATACAAGAATATAACTACTATAATACTGCCTCCTATATACAAGAATATAACTACTATAATACTGCCCCTATATACAAGAATATAACTACTATAATACTGCTCCTATATACAAGAATATAACTACTATAATACTGCCTCCTATATACAAGAATATAACTACTATAATACTGCCCTCTATATACAAGAATATAACTACTATAATACTGCTCCTATATACAAGAATATAACTACTATAATACTGCCTCCTATATACAAGAATATAACTACTATAATACTGCCCTCTATATACAAGAATATAACTACTATAATATGGCTCCTATATACAAGAATATAACTACTATAATACTGCTCCTATATACAAGAATATAACTACTATAATACTGCTCATATATAGAAGAATATAACTACTATAATACTGCCTCCTATATACAAGAATATAACTACTATAATACTGCTCCTATATACAAGAATATAACTACTATAATACTGCCCCTATATACAAGAATATAACTACTATAATACTGCCCTCTATATACAAGAATATAACTACTATAATATGGCTCCTATATACAAGAATATAACTACTATAATACTGCTCCTATATACAAGAATATAACTACTATAATACTGCTCATATATAGAAGAATATAACTACTATAATACTGCTCCTATATACAAGAATATAACTACTATAATACTGCCTCCTATATACAAGAATATAACTACTATAATACTGCCCTCTATATACAAGAATATAACTACTATAATATGGCTCCTATATACAAGAATATAACTACTATAATACTGCTCCTATATACAAGAATATAACTACTATAATACTGCTCATATATAGAAGAATATAACTACTATAATACTGCCTCCTATATACAAGAATATAACTACTATAATACTGCTCCTATATACAAGAATATAACTACTATAATACTGCCCCTATATACAAGAATATAACTACTATAATACTGCCCCTATATACAAGAATATAACTACTATAATACTGCCCCCTATGTACAGGAAAATGACTACTACAAGAATGGCCGCCAGGCTATGCTCAGTGAGACGGCGTTTCCTATGATTGTGCTAAGCTCCATATTAATGATGCATTGTTGGGTGTTTATAATCGCTGAGTCCGGCTGTACATACACCCTTTGAGTATGTGCACACGCTAGCTGTCATTTACGTCTGAAAAGACATACTGTTTTCAGGAGAAAACAGCTGCCTCGTTTCAGACGTAAATGCTCCTCCTCGCATTTTGTGAGGCTTCTCTGACAGCCGTAAATTTTGAGCTGTGCTTCATTGAGTTCAATGAAGAACGGCTCAAATTACGTCTGAAAGAAGTGCCCTGCACATAATGTATATAAGTGTACTGCATATAATGTATAGAAGTGTCCCGCATATAATGTATAGAAGTGTCCCGCATATAATGTATATAAGTGTCCCGCATATAATGTATATAAGTGTCCCGCATATAATGTATATAAGTGTCCCGCATATAATGTATATAAGTGTCCCTCATATAATGTATATAAGTGTCCCGCATGTAATGTATATAAGTGTCCCGCATGTAATGTATATAAGTGTCCCGCATGTAATGTATATAAGTGTCCCGCATGTAATGTATATAAGTGTCCCGCATGTAATGTATATAAGTGTCCCGCATGTAATGTATATAAGTGTCCCGCATATAATGTATATAAGTGTCCCGCATATAATGTATATAAGTGTCCCGCATATAATGTATATAAGTGTCCCGCATATAATGTATATAAGTGTCCCGCATGTAATGTATATAAGTGTCCCGCATGTAATGTATATAAGTGTCCCGCATGTAATGTATATAAGTGTCCCGCATGTAATGTATATAAGTGTCCCGCATGTAATGTATATAAGTGTCCCGCATGTAATGTATATAAGTGTCCCGCATGTAATGTATATAAGTGTCCCGCATGTAATGTATATAAGTGTCCCGCATGTAATGTATATAAGTGTCCCGCATGTAATGTATATAAGTGTCCCGCATGTAATATATATAAGTGTCCCGCATATAATGTATATAAGTGTCCCGCATATCATGTATAGAAGTGTCCCGCATATCATGTATATAAGTGTCCCGCATATAATGTATATAAGTGTCCCGCATATAATGTATATAAGTGTCCCGCATATAATGTATATAAGTGTCCCGCATATAATGTATATAAGTGTCCCGCATATCATGTATATAAGCGTCCCGCATATCATGTATATAAGCGTCCCGCATATCATGTATATAAGCGTCCCGCATATCATGTATATAAGCGTCCCGCATATCATGTATATAAGCGTCCTGCATATAATGTATAGAAGTGTCCCGCACATAATGTATATAAGTGTCCCGCACATAATGTATATAAGTGTCCCGCATATCATGTATATAAGTGTCCCGCATATCATGTATAGAAGTGTCCCGCATATAATGTATAGAAGTGTCCCGCATATAATGTATAGAAGTGTCCCGCATATAATGTATAGAAGTGTCCCGCATATAATGTATATAAGTGTCCCACATATAATGTATATAATAAGTGTCCCGCATATAATGTATATAAGGGTCCTGCATATAATGTATATAAGTGTCCCGCATATAATGTATATAAGTGTCCTGCACTTCTTTGCCGAGGCAGTAATTTTACGCGTCGTCTTTTGACAGCTGTCAAACAACGACGCGTAAATGACAGGTCGTCTGCACAATACGTCGGGAAAACCCATTCAAATGAATGGGCAGATGTTTGCCGACGTATTGTAGCTCTATTTTCAGACGTAAAACGAGGCATAATACACCTCGTTTACGTCTGAAAATAGGTCGTGTGAACCCAGCCTTATGATAACATTGGTTGATTTGACTTGTTAGTGCCCCTTGTGGACTGGAGGTCACAACTCTTATCTTAATGGGTCACTTAACAAGATGATGCTAATTCTCTCCAAACGATGGTCTGTTTAACGTGATCATTTCTGGATAATCCGGGACCATCTGGCTTCTCACCGCTCATTTCTTTTCTCTCCTCACACGGATTATAAACAAACTAATTTACATAAAATCCATGAAAAGTAAAATGTCGTATTCCGGATGAGAATGCAGCACAATACAGAAAGTTAGACCACCAGTTTGCCGGCACGATTACAATCAATGGGACACTCTGGGGGCCACTATTAATAAACGTCTTGCCTCAGCAATGTTTTTGTAGGGTTTTACCGGATGGCCTATACTGGGACACATTCACATGGTCAATATAGGGGACTCCCATAGATTTCGATGAAGAGGGCGACGAAAATGTGAGCCCACCTCTCCTATATGTGGCTGCTTTAAGGGGTCGGCTTGTCCAGATTTCTGAGGTGGGACCACATTTTTTGCACCAACTTGAATTCGGCCCGGCCAGTAGCCAGCAGTCGAGAGGGTGGTTGAATCCTTACCCTTCGATAAGACACGTCTCCAGAAGACAACCCCTTATCTAGGCCAAATATACCCGTGACAGATTTTCAACTCCCCTATATCCGGTGTATGGCCCCATGCACATGACTGTAAAATCACCCGTAATTACGGGCCCATTCGTTTCTATGGCCGACGGACACCTTCCTGTATATTTACGGGAAGGTGTCCATGCCATAGAAAGATTCTGAAAAAAATAGGACATGACATAGGAAATTACGGGGCACGGTCGTGTGCATGGGGCCTGTATCGGTCTCGTCTGTGAGAAGACCACCCCTCTAGAAGACCATTTTTTTTCTGTAGTTTTTGGGGTCGTTTCAAAAACTTTTCACTGTCTCATCCCTGACCCTCGGCATCTTCAATGATGGCAGACGTCTGGTTGCCCGTGGTTATCTCCCGGTAGATATTCTCCAGAAGAGCCGGTGACGTGAGCTCCGACTCCTCCGTCTTGGTGACAGTTCAGGAGGAGATGAAGGGTTTCGTGTTGCTGAAGCTTTTGTTTGCCGCCGGTAATTTCAGCTTCTTTGCTCAGTCAAAAGTTTAAGTTAACATCGACATTACGTGGTTTGGATTTCATCGATTGTTCTTGCCCAAAGCGTCACCAAGTAACGTGAGTCCGGGGGAACTTGAGAAGAGCCCACTGGTCACAGCGGCCGATCCTCGCTATGAAGCCCATATTCTCATTTCATGAGGTCGTACTCTAGGGGTCAGTGGCCTGAGGGAAATCCGGCACTGAATGTTTTTGCTTTTTAACTGGCCACTATTTTTTATATACAGTTTTATATATATAATGTCCTATTGTTTCGTATTCTCTTATAAACCTTGGTGTAGAATTTTGAATTTGGCAAATTAATTTTTCAAAAATGTTCAAATCCCACCAAGAGTTAATTGATGCCTGTAGTTTGGGGGTCTGTGATTAAAGTCCTAATAGCCCTAGACCACCTAAATCTTCATTTCCAGCCACTTTGCTGATGCCCCCATACTAGACCCGTTCTTTATTATTTTATAACCAGTCCTACACCTGATAATAACCCCAATGATAAATTAGGGGGAAATCAATGACAATCCAACACAGGGGCGTTCGGACCATAGTGGTAAACCACCCGGCTGCTATGGGGCCCCTGGATAGATGGGGTCCGGCCCTGGTCGAGGGTGCAGCACTTTCCTCCAAAAGAACATCATTTTTAACAAACGTTAAGGTTGGGAATTGACCCAAGATTCATGGAGATGGAAACAATCAGCAGGCCCTTCTCCTGGGTGACAATCTTTCATCTTCGTTACGGCGCCCCCTTTCCTCTATGTATGCCGCTGATCTGACATTTGCCGTTTTTGGGATAGGATATTGCGCTGCCGATGAGATTATGGGAATATTCTTGTGGTTGGAGATAAATTGTGAAGTGTGTAAGGATAGATCACAGAAACCAATCAGTTATTGGAAATAATAACAGCAGCACAGAGTATTTCAGGAGATAAGTGGCTGATCGGGGGGCAGTGTCTTGGCCACTTATGTGACTATGTTAGTGAGGTGGACGAGTTATGATATGAGGAGGGGGAATAGAGACCAGTAGATTACATACTCCCAGTGGCAGGAGTGGTATCCCCCCTACAGCACAGAGTATTTCAGGAGAGGAGTGGATTGATCTTGTGGGATGTAGTGAGGCTTATATGTCTGATTGAGAATAAGGCCATATGTGATAGGGGCAGCGTCGATGCGAGGGGGAGAATAAAGACATGTGAGGGAGTGGAGGTCACAGGCTGGAAGATTAAAGAGTTGGGTGCTGCAGTAGGGCAGAGTATTTCAGGAAGTGGTAATGTCCACACATATATAATTTATATATATATAATATCATATGGAAAAAGAGTAGAAGGATGTGAAAGTGAAATCACAGGTGCAGTCACCAGGGATCAGACTCGTTGAGGATTTATGTAAATGGCGCCCACTTTCTCCTTCCTCCCACAGTCACAGGGTATGAGCGGAAGTTATTATCATGAGGGAACATTTCAGGAAGTGTGAATACGGGACAATATCTTCACGTCAGATCATTGGTGGATCCTACAAGAATCTAATGTACAAAAAAATCTCCCTTTAGGCACCAGATTTTGTTGCAGAAATTTCCACCACTGAAAATCAGTTCCATTCATCTGCAGCAAGCACAAAATCTGCAACATGTGACATCAATGGGACCGGATAGTTACCGGATTATTAGATATTCTGGATTATTCTCCCTTTTGTACATGTAAACACTGATAAATAGCAGGAGCCACACAGAGGAATGAGGGCCACATGGCACAGAAAAGGGCCCCCCTCCCATTGCATGTCACTGATCAACCACCTCGGATCAGCTGCCCCCCTTTGTTATAATTGGATCAAACCCCTCCCCCGCTCATAGTGATGGGTTTTATTGCAGCCTCATCTCCCCATTCCCTGATGCTGAGAGTATCCCAGGTGTCTCCGTCCCGTGCGCACAGACAGCTCTGCATTATGCACAATGTCCCCCAGGAGCCTGTAAGCCGCTTATTATATGTGAGCCCGAAACACACCCGGCGTGTATATATTACAGAAAAAACAAAGAGACACGGACACCTCGCTAACTAGTCTGTCCGATAAGACCCCCTAATCGTGACTCTGTATATTGCCTATCTTATAGTACCCCATTCAGGGGTCTGGAAAAGCTGGGTGGCAACGGCTATTAAAGCTGTAATGGTGACTATATTGGCAATCACCCAGCTTTCCCGGAAGCAAACATTCATTTATTTGTGTAGTAGTTCAGTCCTGGCTGATCTGGGAGGTTTATCGCTGCAGCTGTGCCATTCAGAAGCCTGGGAAAGCTGGGTGACAATCCTATTGAAGTTGCGACAGCGATTACATTAGTTGTCACTCAGCTCTCCCAGGAACGGACTGAATTAAGGAACAGAGTAATAAAACCTCTAAACAACTAGAAGAAAGAGGGGAGAGTGGATTTACACGTGGATTTGGCCGCAGCGAGTATGCCGGAAGATCCACCGGAAGACTCTAGGACTTCAGTTTCCTCTTTTTGAGGGGAAAATGATCTTTATCTACTAACATTATATTCTAATTTTCCATGAAACTTGACACACTCGTTTCTCCTATTGTTTTTGAAATATTTTTGAAAAACCAAAATGGCAGGTAACAGAGGACAATAGCTTGTAGATATATATAAATATATAAATGTGCATCTATATTAATTTCTGGGGGGGAGGGGGTTACAGGCGGCCCCTCTGTATACCGGCAGGAGGCCCCCGCCATCAGTGGCAGATGCTCGCAGAAGCATTTCTGTCAAGCTGTCAGTGAATTGATTTATGTCCCAAGCCAAAACCTTTTCGGAGAGGTTTGTGGCCTGAACGGTGCGGCTGCTCGGTGCCGGGGAGAGCTGTCAGCTCTGCTTCACCATATCCGAGATGCTGCTTAATCTGCGCCGTCAATGTGATGACTCCGCACATTCTCCTGTGATAAGGAAATCGGACCCTTCACAAAGAACAAAGCGCCGGCGCGCAGATGGCGAAGATGCTGAGTGTACGACTCTACAGAGCGAGGCGGCAGAATCAACCTCTGGCTGCAGGGGGGCACATACAGGGGGCACATACAGGGGGTACATACAGGGGGTACATACAGGAGGTACATGGGTGGTAGGGTCACATAAGGAGACAGCAGTGCTATTAATGGCATAGGGCGGTTACGGGGCGCTAGAATAGGTTTTTAATTGGGGCCCATGAGCTTCAAGTTACTCTTGTGCCTGACTAAATAACGGCGGCGGCGAATTCCTGACAATTCGGTTATAAATACTGGATATATCTCGCCAATAAGAGCTGTAGAAACATTATATATTTGTAGTAAAAAGTAAATGGACATTAAAAGTGTAACTAAACTTTCCAATAATTCTGACATGTCATAGTGTGATGTCAGAAGTTTTGATCAGTGGGGGGTCTGGCCCCCCACCAATCGCTAAAACAAAGCGGCGTAACGGCGTATGGATTCAATAGGAAGTATATGAGCCCCTACACCAACTGCTCGGCTTTCTGGAAAAAGCTGATCACAAACAAAGCGGCTCAGCGCTCACCCGCGCACTTCTGCTGCTTCATTCTAGCGATTGGTGGGGGTCTCAGGGCTCGGACCCCAACCGATCAAAACTTCTGACATGTTACTATGAGACGCCAGAAGTTTTTTGAAAGTTTAATTACCCTTTATCATGATTTTAGTCTAGTTTCCTTCTAGTATCAGGCCATGTTCACACTCTTAACAAAAAAATGGCTGTAAAATACGGAGAGGTCTTCAAGGGAAAATAGCCTCTGATTTCAGCCGTTTTTTATGCATCAGGCGTTTTTTATCGCCGTTTTTTGAGCGGTTTATCTATTGAGACAATGAAAAATGGCTCAAGAAGTGACATGCACTTCTTTTTTACGGTGCCTTTTTACAAACGGTGCGTAAAAAAAAACGCCCTGTGGGAACGAAATACCATTTTTCCCATTGAAATCAATGGGCAGATGTTTGGAGGTGATCAGCCTGTGGCACTGCTGAGGTGTTATCAATGCGGCGTGGCATGGAGGCAATCAGCCTGTGGCACAGCTGAGGGGGTATCAATGCGGCGTGGCATAGAGGTGATCAGCCTGTGGCACTGCTGAGGGGTTATCAATGCGGCATGGCATGGAGGTGATCAGCCTGTGGCACGGCTGAGGGGGTATCAATGCGGCGTGGCATGGAGGTGATCAGCCTGTGGCACTGCTGAGGGGTTATCAATGCGGCGTGGCATGGAGGCAATCAGCCTGTGGCACGGCTGAGGGAGTATCAATGCGGCGTGGCATGGAGGTGATCAGCCTGTGGCACTGCTGAGGGGTTATCAATGCGGCGTAGCATGGAGGTGATCAGCCTGTGGCACTGCTGAGGGGGTATCAATGCGGCATGGCATGGAGGCGATCAGCCTGTGGCACGGCTGAGGGGGTATCAATACGGCGTGGCATGGAGGTGATCAGCCTGTGGCACTGCTGAGGTGTTGTCAATGCGGCGTGGCATGGAGGTGATCAGCCTGTGGCACGGCTGAGGTGTTATAGAAGCCCAGGTTGCTTTGATATCGGCCTTCAGCTCGTCTGCATTGTTGGGTCTGGGGTCTCTCATTTTCCTCTTGACGATACCCTATAGATTCTCTATGGGGTTTAGGTCAGGCGAGTTTGCTGGCCAATCAAGCGCAGTGATACTGTGGTTATTACACCAGGTATTGGCACTTTTGGCAGTGTGGGTAGGTGCCAAGTCCTGCTGAAATATGAAATCCGCCTCTCCATAAAGCATGTCCGCAGAGGAAAGCATGAAGTGCTGGGAAATGTCCTGTAGACGCTGCGCTGACTCTGGACATGATATAACACAGTGACCAACACCAGCAGATGACACGGCCCCCAAACCATCACTGACTGCGGAGACTTCACACTGGAGCGCAGGAAACTTGGATTGTCGCCTCTCCACTCTTCCTCCAGACTCTGGAACCGAGATTTCCAAATTAAATGCAAAATTTACTGTCATCTGATAACAGGACTGTGGACACTGAGCAGCAGACCCGTCCTGGTAAAAACTTAGGAAACCTCTGCAAGTGTTTTGTGTTGATTCGCTGATTAGAGTGTCACCCCAGGAGGCGACAATCTGCAACTAACACCCAATAATCTAATTTTCTAAAAGACTAAACATACATATTATTTAAAACATTTAAAAAAGGGGATAGATAACCATTTTGAAGCTAGGTGAAGACTTCTGCTGCACATTAAGCTTTCTGCCCACAGACTGGCATTGAGTAGCAGCAGTGATGCAATGTGTTGTCCATGATGCAGCCAGCGTCAACTTCTGGCACCAGCACTATAATGTAGATGATAACAGATTGCCCTCCCCACAAATATAAAAGATATATGTACCAATTTATAAATAGGGGAATTAATTGATGAGAACATCCATCTGTTGGCATCATGTTTTTTTTATTTTTTTTATAGACACCTCCATACTACATCACTCAGAACTGACAGATCCTCTATACTACACCACACAGGAGAGCTGACAGCTCCTCTATACTACACCACACAGGAGAGCTGACAGATCCTCTATACTACACCACACAGGAGAGCTGACAGCTCCTCTATACTACACCACACAGGAGAGCTGACAGCTCCTCTATACTACACCACACAGGAGAGCTGACAGATCCTCTATACTACACCACACAGGAGAGCTGACAGCTCCTCTATACTACACCACACAGGAGAGCTGACAGCTCCTCTATACTACACCACACAGGAGAGCTGACAGCTCCTCTATACTACACCACACAGGAGAGCTGACAGCTCCTCTATACTACACCACACAGGAGAGCTGACAGATCCTCTATACTACACCACACATGAGAGCTGACAGATCCTCTATACTACACCATACAGGAGAGCTGACAGCTCCTCTATACTACACCACACAGGAGAGCCGACAGATCCTCTATACTACACCACACAGGAGAGCTGACAGATCCTCTATACTACATCACACAGGAGAACTGACAGATCCTCTATACTACACCACACAGGAGAGCTGACAGCTCCGCTATACTACACCACACAGGAGACCTGACAGCTCCTCTATACTACACGACACAGGAGAACTGACAGATCCTCTATACTACACCACACAGGAGAACTGACAGCTCCTCTATACTACACCACACAGGAGAGCTGACAGCTCCTCTATAATACACCACACAGGAGAGCGGACAGGTCCTCTATACTACACCACACAGGAGAGCTGACAGCTCCGCTATACTACACCACACAGGAGACCTGACAGATCCTCTATACTATACCACACAGGAGAGCTGACAGATCCTCTATACTACACCACACAGGAGAGCTGACAGCTCCTCTATACTACACCACACAGAACTGACAGCTCCTCTATACTATACCACACAGGAGAGCTGACAGATCCTCTATACTATACCACACAGGAGAGCTGACAGATCCTCTATACTATACCACACAGGAGAGCTGACAGCTCCTCTATACTACACCACACCACACAGGAGAGCGGACAGGTCCTCTATACTACACCACACAGGAGAGCTGACAGATCCTCTATACTACACCACACGGGAGAGCTGAAAACTCCTCTATACTACACCACACAGGAGAACTGACAGCTCCTCTATACTACACCACACAGGAGAGCTGACAGATCCTCTATACTACACCACACAGGAGAGCTGACAGCTCCTCTATACTACACCACACCACACAGGAGAGCGGACAGGTCCTCTATACCACACCACACAGGAGAGCGGACAGGTCCTCTATACTACACCACACAGGAGAGCTGACAGATCCTCTATACCACACCACACAGGAGAGCTGACAGCTCCTCTATACTATACCACACAGGAGAGCTGACAGCTCCTCTATACTACACCACACAGGAGAGCTGACAGCTCCGCTATACTACACCACACAGGAGACCTGACAGCTCCTCTATACTACACGACACAGGAGAACTGACAGATCCTCTATACTATACCACACAGGAGAGCTGACAGCTCCTCTATACTACACCACACCACACAGGAGAGCGGACACGTCCTCTATACTACACCACACAGGAGAGCTTACAGATCCTCTATACTACACCACACGGGAGAGCTGAAAACTCCTCTATACTACACCACACAGGAGAACTGACAGCTCCTCTATACTACACCACACAGGAGAGCTGACAGATCCTCTATACTACACCACACAGGAGAGCTGACAGCTCCTCTATACTACACCACACAGGAGAGCGGACAGGTCCTCTATACCACACCACACAGGAGAGCGGACAGGTCCTCTATACTACACCACACAGGAGAGCTGACAGATCCTCTATACCACACCACACAGGAGAGCTGACAGCTCCTCTATACTATACCACACAGGAGAGCTGACATCTCCTCTATACTACACCACACAGGAGAGCTGACAGATCCTCTATACTACACCACACAGGAGAGCTGACAGCTCCTCTATACTACACCACACAGGAGAGCGGACAGCTCCTCTATACTACACCACACAGGAGAGCGGACAGCTCCTCTATACTACACCACACAGGAGAGCGGACAGATCCTCTATACTACACCACACAGGAGATCTGACAGCTCCTCTATACTACACCACACAGGAGAGCTGACAGATCCTCTATACTACACCACACAGGAGAGCTGACAGCTCCTCTATACTACACCACACAGGAGAGCTGACAGCTCCTCTATACTACACCACACAGGAGAGCTGACAGATCCTCTATACTACACCACGCAGGAGATCTGACAGCTCCTCTATACTACACCACGCAGGAGAGCTGAGAGCTCCTCTATACTACACCACACAGGAGAGCTGACAGATCCTCTATACTACACCACACAGGAGAGCTGACAGATCCTCTATACTACACCCCACAGGAGAGCTGACAGATCCTCTATACTACACCACACAGGAGAGCTGACAGATCCTCTATACTACACCACACAGGAGAGCTGACAGATCCTCTATACTACACCACACAGGAGAGCTGACAGATCCTCTATACTACATCACTCAGAACTGACAGCTCCTCTATACTACACCACACAGGAGAGCTGACAGATCCTCTATACTACACCACACAGGAGAGCTGACAGATCCTCTATACTACACTACACAGGAGAGCTGACAGATCCTCTATACCACACCACACAGGAGAGCTGACAGCTCCTCTATACTACACCACACAGGAGAGCTGACAGCTCCTCTATACTACACCACACAGGAGAGCTGACAGCTCCTCTATACTACTCCACACAGGAGAGCTGACAGATCCTCTATACTACACCACACAGGAGAGCTGACAGATCCTCTATACTACTCCACACAGGAGAGCTGACAGATCCTCTATACTACACCACACAGGAGAGCTGACAGATCCTCTATACTACACCACACAGGAGAGCTGACAGATCCTCTATACTACACCACACAGGAGAGCTGACAGATCCTCTATACTACACCACACAGGAGAGCTGACAGATCCTCTATACTACACCACACAGGAGAGCCGACAGCTCCTCTATACTACACCACACAGGAGAGCTGACAGCTCCTCTATACTACACCACACAGGAGAGCTGACAGCTCCTCTATACTACACAGGAGAGCTGACAGATCCTCTATACTACACCACACAGGAGAGCTGACAGCTCCTCTATACTACACCACACAGGAGAGTTGACAAAATTGGTATCGCTGCGTCCGTAAAAGTCGGAACTATTACAACATACCATTATTTAACACGCATGTTGAACGACGTAAAAAATAAAAAAAAATAAAAATGGTACCAACAAAAACTACAGTTTATTTCACTAAAAATAAGCCCTAACACAGCCCAATCCACTGAAAAATAAAAAAGTTATAGCTCTCAGAATGCGGTGAAACCAAAAAAAGTATTTTTTTTTATCAAAAAATGTTTTTTTTTTCTAAAAAGTAGTCAAAATAAAAAAATATATAAATAAAAAAAAAAAAAAAATAAAAAAAAAAAAAAAAATATATATATATAACCTATATAAATTTGGTATCACCGTAATCGTATTAAGCCACAGAATAAAGTTAAATTGTCGTTTTTACCATACAGTGAAAGGCGCAAAAAACAAGACCCAATAAACAATGGAGGAATCGCATTTTTTTCCAATTTCAGCCAGCAATGAATTTTTATTTCAGTTTTCCAGCACATTATATGGTACTTTAAATGCTACTAATAGAAACTACAACTCCTCCCGCAACAAATAAGACCGCACACGGCTCTATTGACGGAAAAATAAGTTATGGCTCTTGAAAGGCGCGGAGTGAAAAAACGAAAATGAAAAAGCAAAAAAATGGCCGTGTCCTTTAAGGGCCACAATATCGCAGGACGTTCTGTGTAGAATATGGACATCGGGTTTATCACATTACATCAGTTTTGTTGTTTTAGTGGAAGTGTGAACAGAGGTTTATTCTAACGGACAGTAAAAAATCCTCCAACACAAGGGGAACAGCGACATTCAATCCCTCATATTCTACACTAATAATGAACCCCCGGCCGCTCCTTTCTATTGTATTCAGCACATCGGTTATCGGAGAGGCGGGTAATGAGCGGTTTTCCTGGACGTTATGACAGCGAGAAGAAACCACAAGTGGCCTTATTATTTTACCTCCTGATTTGAGACAAGATACAATTTCCTCTAGGTCAGAATTAGTCGGAGATGTGGTAATTACCAGCCATAGGCAAGACACGAAGAATATTGATTTAAGAAATCAGGACAGAGTTTCTGGTCTCCGATGACTTGAAAAATGCTGATTTTTTTAGTGCAGAAATTTACCAAAGTGTAAAATAATACGGTCATCAAATATTTACATGGTGGAAACTTAACTCTATCTTGGTTCTGGAGAGAGCAGGAAAAAAAAAAAAATTGTTTGAAATTATATAATAAATTTTCGATATAGATATATAAAAAAAATTACAAAAATCAATAAGAAAAAAAAATACAATAAATTATATATATATTTTGTATTTTTTTTCTTATTAATGGATTTATTTTTGTAATTTTTTTTTCATCTATTTTTCAAAATTGTGTGTTTTTTTCACCACAACGGACATTTATCATCTATCAACAGGATAAATATCACTGGGAGCCCCACTGATGGGATTTCCGCCGATCACTAGTATGAGGGTCCCGGGTCCCCTGTTCCTCATGGTGGGGCGGTTGAGGACATGTCCTGCTGCTCCATTCAATGACTACGGGGCTGACAGAAACCGCCAAAACACTGCACTCGGCTGCCTCCGTTAGTCCCATAGACTTTGAATGGATCGGCAGCGTGCATGCGTCACCACCGCGCCATTCAAATTCCACCTCGCTGTATGACCGATCTGTGATATAGTGATCGGTGGGGGCCCCACAAGCAGGACCCCGAATGATCAGACATTTATTTACCTATTCTGTGGACAGGTGATCGATATCCATTGTGGGGAAACCCATTTAATGATACGGTATATTATTTAGTACATTCCGCTAGGGTTCAGGGCCTGTTTTAAGGGGTGACACACCGGGCAACTGTCCTAGGGGCCCCCAATGGGCAGAACACAATCAAAGTAAAAGCACCCGTTATTATTTAGTAGCGCATGGTGGGGATTTTTTTAATTTTATTTTCTGGCAACTTGACATGTCTATCAAAGGATCCGTGTGGGCACTGCTATATACAGTCCTACATGTGACAATATTTAGGATGGGAATTATTTTCCTAAAACATATTTTTTCCCCTTTCTAATATTAATCGGATCACGGAGCCGCGCTCCCCGGATGAATGTGGTCTAGCCCAGACGACTCCAACCAGGAGAAATCACGAAGCGTTCCAGCCATCAGAACAAATCTCCATTAGTGGGAAGTCACATTAACGATGACGTCATCAGATTAGGTGATTTTTTTTTAATGTATATTATATGTAAAATGTAGTATCCAAAAATCTAATCCAGCAAAATAGAAATTCTCTACCATCCAATAATCCAAAATATTTGTGATCTGGCACCAATCAGGCCACATTAATCCTGGATTAAAGGATGTTTCCAGTAACCTAATCTGGCTAGATTTTCCCTTTATCCTCACTTAGGCCTCATGTGCACGGCCCGTGATTGCGGCACGGACGGCCACAGTGTGCCATCCGCGGGCCGACTGACAATTCACGGGCCGTGTACACTTCGATTCAAGGGAGCCCGGACCGCAAACGCGACCCGTATAATGACTTGCCCTATTTTTTTTGCGGTCCGGGCTCCCGGCCAATGTACGGACCGTTGAAACCACGGTCGTGTGTGCGTGCGCCCAAAGAAATGAATGGGTCCGCAATTCATCTGCATTTTTGCGGATGAATTCCAGATGCAAAAACGCGTTAGTGTGCATGGGGCCTTACAGGGAGCGCTTAACATCGATATAGAAACGCAAAGGACGAGAACATTTTCTAAAGATTTTTTTATTCATTTTCTTTGTGTGAATCCTTCCAAAGACTCAAAATATATTATATACATATATATAGGTAAGAATATAATACAAAGGAACGCGATCCTCAGAATAGAGCGCGCGTTTACAGACCAATCGTAAATCTAGCCAGAACCGGAACAAATTTACACGCCGTACGACCGTAAGCGATATATCGATAAGTGAACAGCGCCGTAACGGCTAATTTTTGTAGCGGATGATCGCTATAGCAACAATGAATGTGGCAGTATGTTGCCGACTGTACTAGGTACACCGCCGATCGCCATTTACGGTCGTATCGTGTGGAAAATGGTTACGTTTGTGGCCGGTTTAAGGCACGTCGAGGTAACAGATAAGTCATTTACATTCCCTGAAAAGGTCAATAGAAAGATTATAATCAAACTAAACCTACAATGCACCCAAGGCCGGCACTCCGGGGAGGCGGCCATCTTGTTAACATCACGCGACAAGTGGGAGATTCGCTAATAAAATGACGGCAATTTTCTGGCATGATTTCATCATCAGTCGCGAGCGTCCGATTTCCGAAGGTCTGCGGCCCATTTACCCACGCAAATTAGATTTCCCTACACAAGATGGTGAGTCGCCTCATTGGACCTTGTTAAGTCATTAGGCTGCGCGCTCGTGAAATCCGCCGCCTCCGCAGTGATGCGACGTCTCCTGGGAGTTCTCGCGAATCCCGGCTCATGACGCGAGATGGTCACGATCTGCCGTCTGATATTTGGCGCGGTTTGCTAACGATACGCTGCAATTTATTTCACGAGACACGATTATTTTGCCTGGTTATTCTACGGTGATGTAATTTGGGCAGATGTCAATTTCAGGAACCGAAAAACAAAACATGTGCGGGAAAAAAAAACAAAAAAAAACAACTCAGGACCTCAGTAACAACATTCACAGGTGACCACCAATGGACCTTATGTAAAAGATGTGGGTGTGGCCCAGTGCAACCAATCAGAATCCAGCTTTCATTTTCCTAGGACGAAATAAAATCCTACGGCCACAAGCACACGTTGCGTAGACGCACCAACCACAGCAATACGTAGGAAATTTGCAGGTAAAAACCGCATCAGATTGCACTTTTTTTTTTCATGTATTTTCCGGTGCGGTTTTTACATTTTGATGCGTAAATCTGTGCGTTTTTTTTTTTACGCTGCAGGCTTTGGTGCCATTTTCCTCTGCACTAGACAGACACAATTCGCAAGCGGAAACGCAAGATAAATTGACATGCTGCAGATTTTAGAAATCCCCAACCGCAGGTCAATTTACGTGCGGGAAAATACTGCAGCGCGTACAGGAGGTTCCCTGGAATCTTACGGTCTATGTTGGCACTGTATTACGCTGTGGCTTTTGCCGCATGCAAATCACTGCGGCAAAAGCGCACGTACTACGCATCGTGTGCACTGAGCCTTAAAGTGCCCCTCAATTCCCACACCTTATCGGACATCAGGCGTGGAGGCAGCAGGGCATGCTGGGTGGTGTAGTTGCTTAGGCAACCATGACGCCTGGAGGGTCTCGTGCATGGTACCCGATTCATTGGAGTAGGACCCAAGCACGACACTCGGAGGGACACCTCAGGCCCGGTTCAGACAGGCGTCCCGTGCTCGCATTTGGAGGCTGCAAGTCCCAGCCCGACTGCGGATCATTAAAGCGTCCCTCGGGTCCCGCGACAACATTTTAAATACGATGGGGTAAATGGAGATATTATATGAAGCGCTGCGGCCATTTTGGGACAACACAGAGGGGACCCCCCACGCGGCAAGTTCATGAGAGAGGCGCAACTGGAGAGCACCAGGTAGTATCTCCATAGAGGCCTTAATCCTATTGGTTGCTATGGGTAACCGTTTCTGTCAGAATCAGTTTTCATACATGAGATTTCTTATATGACCAAATCTGAACGTGAATCACAAAGTAAAAAAGGAAAGCACAAAAAGACAAAAGAGCGGGAGTGAATTCCATCAAATCACATCACATCGTTTGGGTTTGACAGCCTTACAGGGACGTGGAGAGCCGCCATCTTGTGTGAAGATAGACATACAGGGGTTAATCAGCCCGATACGACTGGTATCGCAGCCAGGACTATTCGACTTTATTGGTACTAAGGGAATCGGTCGCGGGGGTCTTCAGGCAGCAATAACAATGGCTCCACACACGAGGGGCTCATCTGGATGGTCCGGCCCTTCTCCGCTGATCAGGTTTTGGTTTGGCGGTCACAGACCGCAGTTTTTTCAGTAACGGGAGGGAAGCTTGTCTTGTTCAGCCGGAGTATCCGCGTGGTCGATCGTCTGATAGGCGCTGCGATCTCGGGAGACGGTGAGGAAGCCTGAAAACAATTGAATAAGGGAGAAATTTACCACACATAAAAAAAATAAAAATAAAAACGTTTGAATGGTACAGACCACGGAATGAAGCGTCCGGTGAACCGGTATCAGACCTGGAACCCGAAGTAAATTCCATCCAAAAACCACAACACATTGTGGTGCGTTTTTTCAGACGGAATTTCTGCAGCGGAAAGCAGCGGTAAAAAACGCTCATACTTAACGTAGACCGTTGTTACGGCAACGTGTCCCTCCTGTGCAGTCTGGTCCGGCCTCCCTGGTTGACGCTGCATCATCCCAGGAAGCCGGACTGGACGAAGAAACACAGAATTGCGCGTAAGTGTTTTTTGTTTTTTTTTCCAGTAGTTACAATTTTTGCGGCGTAAACGTTGCGAATACGCCGCAAAAGTGTCAACACTTAACTTTCTGTTGCGGGTTTTGCATCCCCATTGAATTCAAATGGAGAAAACCCGCAACGGAAAAGGAATGAACACGCAGCATAAATTGACCTGCGGTGCAGAAGTTAATTCCGCACCGCAGGTCAATTCAGTAACGTTTATGCCGCAGGCTTTTTCCGCAGCGCGGGCGTGAGATTTTCTAAAACTCATGGACTTTGCTGCTACTGCGAGTGCTACGGAATTTCATCGTGGAATTTCCGCAGCGTTTACGCTACGTGGGAACCCGGCCTAAGAATCAGAGGCTCCTGGTTCTTACACTTGTAAGACGGTTGAGATTTTCGAGAATTTTATAAGTACTGACGCGTTTCGGGATCATACCAACGGTCTTTACGGGTGTAATAACCGTGGCAGCAGGCACAACATCTTCCGTGGGCCCCTGGTAAGGGAGTCTCAGGCGAGGGGTAGTTAGAAATGATTGAGGATGATGGAGGGGGATGTGATCAGAGGACTGGAGTGAATATCATTTTTAATTGCGGTCAATAATGGTCAGGGTGGAGAGGGGGCCGCAGCCCATGTTCATTTATGACCCAAGTAGGAGATCAGTACGATCCCAAAATACGTTGGCGAGACCAATACAACGCTCCATAGTTGGGGGTCACCTCACCACGGCATTAGCGATACCATCTTCACAGGCGGCGGCACTGATCAGAAGATGGAGAAGCAGAAGCTTTAGTTTGACCTCCTCGGACTGTCGCGTTTGAGAGATATCGATGAGACGGAGCAAAGAAAAGCTACAAAAACAATGCAAAGACTTACCGGGAAAGACGGGAGAGGATTAAGATGTGGGGCCTGGGGGAAGAAAGGAAAGAGGCGGACACGAGTACGAAGCTCCGCCCTGCAGGCGGCGGAATACAAGAGCTGGGCCGCTGTCCCGTCCTCCTTGTGGTTACGACCTAATATGCTCTGCCGAGCCCTCTCGGCCAACCAGCTTGTGTGGCTGCTTCTTCCTCCCACTCTACAAAAGGTGAAGGAGCCGTCACGGGAGCCCCTTTGGCACGTCTGATCGGGTCACAGGGCTCAGGCTAGTAATTTAGCATATCAGGTGGTAACATTTTTTGCAGCCATCAATTTGCTGGCATGTCTTATAAGGGGGTATTCACATGTGCAGGTTTGGATCAGGATTTTTTATGCAGTTTTTGTGGATAAAAAAAATAAATATTAAAATAAAAAAAAAAGGACAGATACGACTTCTCTTATTGGAATTCACTCCTAATTTTGGCTTTAAAAACAGCGTGTGTGAATACACCCTATAACCCCCCCCCCCCCCCATTACAGGGTCTGTGCGGCAGCATCTTTAATATTGTAGTGAGAGTTCAGAGGGTTTATGTAGAAGGTGAAGCTCTTCCGTGTTTAGCAGAAAGGTTGTAATGAGAGGCCGAGCGTCCCCGTGTAATCATGTCAGCCCTGATCTACTGGCCATGAATTATTCACCAACAGGTAGAGATTACAGGGGGCGATGAGAGGAAGGACAAGAAACCAGGGGGCGCAGCAGAGGGATACAGAGATTACAGGAGGGGGGGGGGGGGTAGAACGTCAGTGATGGACGGGGATCTGTGAGCGGCCAAAGAGTTTAACAGCCCCTTCATTCTATCAATCAGAGGGGTCTCAGTTTATAGCTTCCCCTCCCCCTCCCTCCAAGGACAGGTCAGAAGCTGCATGAAGGAGATAGAGACCCCTTTCATTTAAAAAATAAAAAAAGTTTAATATCTCACATCTATAATGAGAAATTTTCACTTGAAATTACAGGCCCAAAGCCTGAGGCTGCACTACTGAGATTCTGAGGACTGTCTCATTCTGAGACCTTGTGTCAATCTAAAATCACAGAATACATTGAAGACACACACAGTAATATCTAGATATTGATGCAGATTGTTATTTGCATCCAGACTGCACCTGAGAGGGATCCCAGATGAACATATTGTCATCAGAATCTCTCAGTAGTGCAGCCTCAGGCTTTGGGACTGTAACTTTAAAAAAAAAAAATCACATCTCAGTCGAGAAGATATTAAAACAGTTTTCACTTTCTTTTTTTATTTAATAGTTTTCACTTAGAGGCCGAGAGCCGTCCTGATCACGCTGAGCTGACACAGCTGCAGGGCTTGTTACAGTGTGCGATTAGGGTGAAGTCACACATTAGAGATTTTATTCAGGTGCAGATTCCACACTGAAAATCTGCAACAAATTATAATATATTGGGATGTGGCAGTGAAAAACCTGCACGGGAATTAAGGCACGCTGCGGATTTGTTGCAGAATTTCACAGCTGATTTTTTTCCGCAACGTGGGCATGAGATTTACTAAAACTCACCCACTTTGCTGCGATGGTAAACGCTGCGGAATGACCGGGTGAAATCCACAGCAAAATCCACAAGGAAAAACCACATGCGGATTTTGTGGAGGATTCGCTGCTAAATGTTCATCAGATGACTTTATTGGGATTCTGTTATGATGTCCGTCACTTTCCCGGACAAATCAGCGTTGTACGCTGCGCTATTTTGTCTGGGATTTGTTGATAGCATCTGCAACGGAAGCTCCTAATGGCAGACGTGAGCGCAGCGTAACTTTCTCTTCCATTGAGCTGCGCCCCGGTGTCAGCTGTACGTGATCAGAGCGGGTTTTCAGCCTCTGAATAAAAACCATGAAGCTGTCTTTCCATTTACTAACAGCAAGCAGTGATCTTGAAAATGGAGCAGAACTGAAAAAAAAAACCTATTACAAAGTTGCAGGACTTTCTATTATAAAATGAATAAACTCGAAATAAAATCGGAAAACCGCATTAATGTTGTAAAAAAAAAACGGTCCTGAGCACAATCCCCCCCCCCCGTCCTTATTGATCGGCGCAGAAATACGACCAAACACTTACCTAAACTGATATTACATTCACCCCCTCGTTCCACGTACATGTGGTAGATGAAGAAGCAGGACAAGGGCTTGAGTATCAGGCTTAAAATAGCCATTCCACCGCTAAATCGAAACAGGTCCCGCTGGGGCGACTTTTCCGCGATTTCTTCCACACTGGCGTAAAACAGGGCGAGGAGGAGGATGTCTAATACAGTGGTGAACACCAGACCGAGCAAAAACTGCAAATACAACAGTCACCGGTCAGTAGGAGCGAGTACAGAACACGCTGGACTTATAGGTTACTCAGCCCTTACCATAAATATGGCGTCCACGGAGTCGCGTTGTGCGACAGCCCATACGCCCATAGCCAGGACTGAGAAGTTTGACAAAGAATAGGCATTTGGAAGCCAATTCGGGAATATACACGCACTGCAAGACATGGACTGGGTTACTATGGGCAGCGCCACCATTTTTTCCCCCCGATTGCATTAGTTTATATAAGGACTCTTATATAACTCAGGATTTTTGGCCTCTGGATGTAAACCAAAATGTTCCCATTCACTGACAGCAAGCGGAGATCTGCTAGGTTATCACAACCTTTTTTAAAAGTACATTCCATAACTTATACACTGCGTTATGCCTAGCGCAGGAGAGTGAGAGGGGACGGAGCATGACACAGGGATTTTCTGGTGTACATTGGCCGCCTGTGTCAAGCCCCGCCCCCTCCGGCCCTTCACATTACACATCAGTTTTGCTGGAGTATTCCTTTAAGGAATTTTGTAGAATTATTCTGAACCAGCGCCGCCAGCACACTGTGCGTGAAGCGAATACCAAGCCCCTCCATTACTCGTAAACTACCAATATAGACAAACTGCCTGCTTCATTGCTGTCAGTGAATAGCACCAGTCCACAGAGAGCGATGCCGGTGCTCCGAGAGTGAGCAGAATGAATACTTACAAAATGGTCAGCAGCCAGTGCACAAAGATAATCGCCTGCAAGACAAGAGGGAAATATATTAATTCAAACAGAAGACACATAAAAAGATTTTTAAAAAATAAAATAAAATGGTTGTTTTATTATTATTTGTTCTTGTATTATCTGCGTCTCTCGCTCTGGACACCGCTATGATCAATGACTGCAGTTTAGCTGCATAGTCTGAAAGTCATCCCTGTCTCAAGTGTTTCTGCTGTCCCTCCTCCATGCTTTACACTGCAGCTCTGCTTGTTCATATTGGCTGCTGTGTGTAATCACAAGCTCAGCAGGAAGGAGAGGGAACGAGAAGACCGGACTGGATGTGGAGTCGCTGCCCCTGTCCCGATAAGCGCGCATCTATTTATCTAAAGCCACTTCCACTGCTGGACGATCAGATCCGCCGCCCTGCGGGGGTTAGTGAAGCGCTGGCGCCATTGTGACGGGCGCGGTGGATTGTAAACTCCCGTGTTACACCAGAGGGTCGTTATCTCTTCCTGACACGTGAGACGTCGATGACCATCATGTGGTAACTTCACAAACAGAAACTTCCTGAACGGAGACAACGACGTCTAATACTGAAGAATAACATGAATGTGGCATCAGAGGGACCGGAGAGGCGCCGGATTACCAAATATTCCGGATCATCAAGCGCTCATAGAAGATTCTGGAGAGGGTAAAAACCTCCAGGAACTCTCTCACGTGTTCTTCTCCATCATGATCCCCTGTAAGGCACATTAAAGACCCGACACTAATTCCTACACGATCGGCGGCAGAACATCAGACACTTCTGCCGCGGTCAGAACGCGACTTATTTCTACGGCTTTTCAAAAATCCACACAGAAAACTTCCGTAGTATGCGAACGGCGGAAACCTCATTTACAAGCACAGGATGAGGATTCAGGTCAGATTTTACGCCAATTTCAGTGCAGATCCGACACGTGTGAACGGGGTCTTAAGAAACGTAGAAGGGAAAGATACTGTACTTAAAGGAATATTCCCAAAAATGAACAGTTATCACCGATCCACAAGGAGATGTTAATTTTCTGATTGATGGGACCCCCGCAGATAGTGAGAACAGGGCCCCTGAACCCCCTGTTCCTCCTCACAGCTCGACCGCAATGAGGAGGATATTGAATGAAGCGGCGGACGGGCATGTGCGCTGCCGATCCATTCAAAGTCTATGGGAATGACGGAAACAGCCAATTACAGCGCTCGGCTGTTTCGATCATTCTCAGACATTGAATGGAGCGGCAGGAGGATGCTCGACTGCCGCTCCATTTAAGCTCCTCCTCACCGAGGGAGGTGCAGTGAGGAGGACAGGGGGATTCGGGACTACCATTCTCACGATCGGTGGGGGGTCCCATCGATCAGACAATTATCATGATCCTCTGGATAGGTAACAATTGTCTATTCTGGGAATACCCCTTTAACTTCTGCTCGTTAGGATGTCGCTTTATGCAAATTACCCAAGACCGCTCGACCAGAGCAGATGATGAGTTGTTGTCTAGATTTTCTTGCGTTGGTTATGGAATCATAAAGACGCCCTCAAAGGTGTCATACAATATTAGAACAACAAACCCGTACCGAACATAACCCTCCGACATGTCGCACTGTTTCTGGAAAAAAGCAGCCATGTTTTTCTAATTCTGGACTACCCCTTTAAATTAAAGGGCCAGTCCAGACAGAAACTGATACATGCGTTATGCCTAGTGCTGGGTCTCAGGAGGCGGAGCATGACACAGGATTTTTTTGTGTGTTCTTTGAATCCCGGTGTCATGCTCCGCCCCCTTAGCTCCTGCACTAGACGTAACAGTGTCATCCGGTGTGTGATCGGCCTGCTGATGGATGCCCTTTAAAAGGGGGTTTTCCTAATGAGCGCTGGTCTGTTCTTGGGATGAGTGAGGGTCCCAGCAGCATCTATGCAACACTCATACGGGGTTACCCTTTAAATCATCAGGCTGCCGTGATGTCTCCGCCAGCACTTGGGTTGTGCAAAAATTCTCATTTATTTCCTGGCGTTTGGGGAAGTGAGAAAAACCCCAGATAACGAACCGTCCCCGGCAGCGGGCGCAACACGGCCGTAAATATCTCAGCAGGACAGGCACGATGATCCTCTCCACATAACAGCTTTATCATGGACTATTTAAAGGGACAGTAACCCTAAAGCCCTCAGTTTATAATAGCACAGCAGCGTTATAAGAGGAGCAGCTGACATCACACGTGGATATAACGTCTCTGGAGGGTCTCAGCGCTGCAGATATGGGAGATAAAGAAGTGACTTGGCTGATAACAGAGAGCAATAGGCTACATATTCCACAACGCGTTACAATCAGAATAAGTAAATAATAAAGAACCTCGGACGTTGTAACAAACGGGGAGAAGATCTTGACCATCACTTTTCCATTGATCGCAACCGATCGTTGATAATTATCGTGACATCTAGAGGAGGGTTATATTATATCTCGGAGGGGGGGGGGGGTCCTGCTTAGAGGTTCCATAATAAATAAATATATAAGTGCAGAGACAACGCAAATATACAGCGAAATTCCCTTCATTTGGCATTTGATAATCCAGAGGAATTACACAAAACCAGAAGATTTCGGGGCGTCTTCCTGAGACTTTTCATCACGCACCTCAATGTTCCCCTATAGAAGAAAAGTGTGGGGGGGGGGGGGAGGAAAGACGCCACAATTCCGACCTGATTTGATCGCCGCCGTAGAGCCCGAGCCTACAAGTGAACCTTATATACTTTTCTACGATGGTCTGATAATCCAGAATATTTGATACATCAGCATCTATCAGGTCCCGATCTTGCTGCATTAAAAGGAATTTATCTGTATCGAAGCGGTGACGTTTTTACTCGAAAAGGCTGGCGACGCATTTTACGATTACGTGGACATTTACCGACTCATTTTAAAATGAAAACATAAAAACGTAAAAATTAAAAAAACAATTGAAAAAACTATATGCGAAAAAAAAATGCATAATGACCGTAAAGAACCTTGCGCTTATGTGCAGACACATGGCAGCAAAAACGCACGGCGCAAGTCTCACCTTGTCTGAACTGACCCAATGCATTCCTATGGACAGAGGGAATTGTAAAAGTAAACGCACCCCCATATAAATAGTAATAAAGTGTCTATATAATAATATAAAGTTTAGTGCAGGGAGCCCCCGCCGCTACTGGGAGCCCCCGCCGCTACTGGGAGCCCCCGCCCGTACTGACAGCCCCGTTACCTTCAGGTTAAGAGCCGGAACCTCCATGTCTCCGCGCCCGAGTCCAATGATCAGCTGCGTCACATGACCTCCCCTCTTAGCCCGGCTGAAGGAGTGGAGCAATGCGGGGTCACATGGTCCACACAGCAGTCATGTGACTCGCGGCCCGGTTGCTAGGTGACAGCGTCCTGTCCTGCGGCGGCCTCCATGTTTCTGCGGCTGTGATATCACGTTGTCAATATGAGCCGCAGACTGACAGTCAAACTAAGAAACTTGTCCCCTTCTCACTGACTCCTGAGGTTTCCACATTTTAAGGGATTTTTCGCTGATAACGTCCCCTACAGCTAATAAAATTTTTATTAATCATGATGGCGTTAAAATATTTCTCTATCGTATAACGGAGCAGCGTTATGGCTCGGTTTCACCTGACAAACGATAACGTCAACATTTGTGGCGCGCCAGGTATTGTGGAACTACAACTCCCAGCATGCTCTGACAGCCTGGCAAATCTTAAGATGTAAGGCCCTGTTCACACAGAGTTTTTTTTACGTGTTTTTGTCAAACCGCTGTGCAAAAACCGTCTGGAGCAGTTTTTGCAGGAGGAATTTTCCTCCTGCAAAAAAACTCTGTGTGAACACAGCCTGAGGCCTGGTTTACACGAGCGTGTGCGTTTTGCGCACACAAAAAAACGCAGCGTTTTGCGTGCGCAAAAGGCACTTAACAGCTGCGTGTGTCATCAGTGTATGATGCGCGGCTGCGAGATTTTCTCGCAGCCGCCATCATTATGACACTCCGGAAGTGCTTCCGTGCGGCATGTGTGGTTTTCACGCACCCATTGACTTCAATGGGTGCGTGATGCGCGAACAGCGCACAAAGAAAGGACATGTCGTGAGTTTTTTTCAGCTGACTCACGCTGCGCAAAACTCACGGACAGTCTGCATGCCCCCATAGACTAATATAGGTGCGTACGACACGCGTGAAAAGCACACGCATCGCACGCACGTATATCACGCACGTGTAAACGAGGCCTTACAGCCATGTGTACAAGCCGCGTAGCCAAAAATCGAATTGCAAAACATACAGCAAATTGTGGAAAAATTGCGTGTGCAGATTAGGAGCACGTTTCTTGACCGCGCGGCGAAATACCACTATGTGTATCGGCACCCCGTGCCTCAGTCATAGGTGTGCCCCCATTTATGTCTCAAAGACAGCTGTACCCCCACTTAAATGCTACCGTTGTGTCTCAGCCACAAGTGTAACCCCCATAAGTCTAAAGTGCCTCAGCCACAGATGTAACCTAATAAATGTTTCAGCCCCTAGGCATGCCCCCATAAATGTGTCTGCCCCATAAGTGCCTCAACCATAAGTGTGCCCCCATATATGTCTCAAACACAGCTGTGCCCCCCTTAAATGCCACAGTTATGCCCCCATAAGTGCCTCAGCCTCAAGTGTGTCTCCATAAATGTCAGCCCTATGTGTGCCCCCAAAAGAGTTTCAGCCTCAGTCGCACCCACAAATGCCTCAGCCACAGGTGTGCCCCCATAAGCGTAAAGCGTCTCAACCATAGGTGTACCCTCATCAGTGCTTCATCCCTAGGTGTCCCCATAAATGTCTTAACCACAAATGTACCCTCATAAGTGCTTTAGCCCTAAGTGTCTGTCCCCCCCCTAAGTCCCTCAGCCTCAGGTGTGCCCCCATAAGCGTTCCTAAAGAAGATTGTACCTGGCAGAAAAGCAGCGTAGAACATAAATCAGTTGCAAAAAAATCCCCCCGATTACACGTTGAACGTTGTATCTCCATAAATAAATTTGGAGCTCGGAGTGACCGCCAATTTTGTAAACACACACCAGAAAACAATATTGTGTACGTAAATCTCGCCAGTGCTTCAATAAATACAGTGCAGACCGTGCCAGAGTCACCAGTTTATTACCCAATGACGTGGCGCCATGCCAGAGATAAGCACCTGCCAACAATAGCAAATAATCATCTGATGCACTCCAGACCGAGCCTCAGCCGCCGGGAAAAACCCAAAACTTCCAAAACTTTTGTTATTTCCCTGTTTATTTGGCAGAGCTTTTACTTCTGTGAAACATGTAAAGGCTATGTACACCTTTGAAAACTATTGAAAATAAATAAATTAAATAAATAAATTGTGTATCAGTTTGATTGGTGCAACTTTCTAATTACCTTTTATTAAAAAACTATTTGAACTTTTTCAGATACAGCTGCTTTGTATCCTGTACACTGAGCAGCTGCATCGTGCGCTGAGACCTGAATCCTTCATGTAGGTGCTGGGAGATGGCCTCCTTCTCTTTAGCACCTTCCCAGCAAGCTGAGAACTTCCCTCCCTCCATCCCTCTACTTTTAGATCTGCTTCACACAGTCGTTTCCGATCCATTAGATGCGGACCGTATGTCGGACGTATTTCCCGGACCGAACATAGTTCAATGAGCCGGATACCTAGGATCATAGTCATCCATGTTGTTGTGAGTCACCGCCTCCCCGCGGGGCTGCTGTTCCGTACTGAAAACATGATTACATTCCGGGACAGTTGTCCCACAGGGAGGCAGTGACTCACAGCAGCATGGATGACTATAATGCTAGGAGTTATCCTTCAACTGTGTTCAGTCCGGGAAATACGGCCGACACATGGTCCGTATCGCATGGTCCGATCACGGCTGTGTGAAGCAGGTCTTAGCAGTGGTGTAGCGATGTTGATTCATTGTATATTTGTTGTATAAGGCTGGGTTCACACGAGCATGTTCGGTCCGTAAAGGACGGAACGTATTTCAGCCGCAAGTCCCGGACCGAACACAGTGCAGGGAGCCGGGCTCCTAGCATCATATTTATGTACGATGCTAGGAGTCCCTGCCTCGCTGCAGGACAACTGTCCCGTACTGTAATCATGATTTCAGTACGGGACAGTAGTTCCGCGGAGAGGCAGGGACTCCTAGCGTCGTACATCACTATGATGCTAGGAGCCCGGCTCCCTGCACTGTGTTCGGTCCGGGACTTGCGGCTGAAATACGTTCCGTCCTTTACGGACGTAACGTGCTCGTGTGAACCCAGCCTAATTGTAGATTTCTTTATGTTGGATTTTTTTTGCTAGGCGTCGTAGCAGGCATATCACAGGATATTGTCCCCCTTTCGAAAGTCGAAGAGGATCGCACTTGTCACCTGTCAGATCAACGAAGACATATCCACCACGACTGCGCTGGTATAGGCATAAGTGGTGACAAGTTTCTCTGAAAGTTATTTGGGCAAGATTCTACAAATGACACAATAAATCTGTGGCCGACCCCCACTTTACCCACATTTACATGTTTGTCGTTTTTTAATTATATTACTAGCATGCAAGCAGTGGGCCATAGGTTCCTATTTTGTGTTTTGGTATTTTTGTGTGCTGCCACCCCATTTCCCTACCCTGGGAAGGATGCCCACACAGTGTTGTTGCCGATGGGCCGCCACACACATTGTTCCAGCCCCCACTCTTCTGGGCTGTACTGTACTGCATGCGGGCAATCAATCTCCATGCTTTGGCACATGGGTGGTCTCTGAGATGAGAGATGCGGTATTAAAGGGACATGTCCCCTTTAAATGTGCAGAATCCTATTAGGCTGTCATATTTATGATATTGTACATCGTCACAGTTCACCTGCCGTGATAAAATTCATACCCCGTACTATTTTCAGGACATTCTATAAAACTATGAATAAAATGGTTATTATAGCGACGGCCACTTTAAAGGACTTTAATAAACCAGATTTGATTTTACTCCAATAGACTAAAAATGTCACTGGGAATGGAATTGTCCTGCGCGCGTCTGAAGAGCACGGAATCAGTGAGGCGCAAAATTAGCAAATCCCATTGATAGTCGCCAGGGCCGGTCACATCATTATCCAAGCGCCATGGGGTCTTCACGATTACACGTGTGTCTGACCTTACTCTATATATAAGGAAGCTGCACATTATCAGACCGAGCCCAGAAGCGGATGTCCCCCCTTCTCGGTATCTTGTCGCCATACACCAACGGAGCTCCAATAATCGGATAACCCCATTAAATGTTATTAGGAATTGTTTCTTCATTCATACACTAACATTTGGCTCCATAACAAATATGTCGCTACCTGGAAACCATCAACAAGCAGGCAGTATTATTACTTTCTTGGAAATTACTCTAAATTAGTCAGGAAATAGTAAATGTATTTTCATAGCTTTATATAGGTCAATCTTAAAAGGGTATTCCGGTTGCAAAGTCTTTACTAGTTTTCACCCATCCAACTGGATAGATAACTTGTAGATCGGTGAGGGTCCGACTGGTAGGACCTCCACCGATTGCCAGAACGGGGTGCCGTTTCCCCTGTTAGAATGGAGTGGCGGTTGAGCAAACACGTTGCCGCTCCATTCAATTTCTATGGGACTGACGGGGATAGCCATGTAGAGCACGTGGGAAAATCCCCAGCGGATTACTGTACCAGCCGTGTGGAGGAGATTTTTACTCATTTTTCCACACAGAAGTTGACCTGCGGATCAACTTGCTGACGGTTTCCAGGTACAGGAGTTCTGACTATTGAGCTCGGGTTAGTCAAAGGTGGAGCTTCACTTTAAGGCCAGATTCAGACGAGCGTGTGCGTTTTGCGCACGCAAAAACCGCGGCGCTTTGCGTGCGCAAAAGGCACTTGACAGCTCCGTGTGCCCTGTTCATATGGATGCGCGGCTGCGTGCTTTTTGCGCAGCCGCCATCTTTATGACACTCCGTTTGGATGTTTGTAAACAGAAAATCACGTGGTGCTTTTCTGTTTACATTCATTCTTTTACTGTTATTGCGCGAATAACGCTTGTCCCATGGAAGTGCTTCCGTGGGGCATGCGTGATTTTCACGCACCCATTGACTTCAATGGGTGCGTGATGCGCGAAAAACATAGAACATGTCGCGAGTTTTACGCAGCGGACTAATGCTGCGCAAAACTCACGGACTGTCTGCACAGCCCCATAGACATGTATAGGTCCGCGCGAGCCGCGTGAAAACCACGCGGCCGGCACAGACGCAAAACACGTTCGTCTGAATCCGCCCTAATAATTCTGGAAATAAACTATTATTGTAAATACACAACCAGTATTACAGGGCATGTTCACTGCAGGGTATACTGTCCTACATGTGATGAAATCATCTGATGTCTTCACCCCCTCCCCCCATCAAAACTCAGGACTGAGTGGAAGAAAGCTGCATCTGTTCAGTTACCACAGCGGAAGCCGCGTGCCGCAATGTGTCAGGACTCATTTACTGTGTAACTGCTGTTAAACGACATTAAACCCTCAATCAGACCGTGTAATTGAATGCAATCTATTGTTCCCTGTTATCAGCCATTCAGGCCTGGAAAGACGCCGACTGTGGTGTTCTTCAATGGGATGACTAAAGTCGAAAAAAAATCCCCGGCCCAATGATCATTACTTTATGTCACATATCTCCAGTGCGGAGAACAATTATTGATATCAGCCGCTCCTCATCATTTGAAGCAGGACGTGTCACCCAGCTTTCCCAGGCTCCTGAACGTGCCTCTTTTAGAGAGGGAAATCTATTACCCTCCATTCAGAAATCTGAGAAAGCTGGGCTTCAACCCACGCAGCTGTAATGACGGCCATATTGGTTGTCACCCAGCTTTACCAGGAACAGATATAACTAGCAAAGGGCTAAATAGAATTAGAAGAGAAAATCATGGAGAGATTCATCAAAACTCGTGCAAAGGAAAAGTAGAGTTGCTCATGGCAACCAATCAGGTTGCTGCTTTCATTTTTCAAAGGGCCTCTGAGAAATAAACGGTGTAATATGATTGGTTGCTATGGGCAACAACTCCGCTTTTCATTTGCACCTATTTTAATAAATCTCCCCCATAGGACCTCATTTATTAAAACAGTCTGTTAGCAAAACCGTCCTTGTTGCTCATAGCAACCAATGAGAGTTCAGGTTTCATTTCACAAACTGCTCTGGGAAAATGAAAGCTGAGCTCTGATAGGTTGCTATGGGCTACAAAGACAGTTTTGATAAATGAGGCCCCTATATTTTTATTATGGGGGTAAATCCATGTCTCGCTATGTAATAAATGTTATATAAACGTGATCTTGCACTGTTTTCCGCCATCGCCGTATATTACTCCATTAGAACCGCAGTAACGCTTTACCAGAGCGTTGTGCTAACACCCAGGATACTGCAGCGTCATTATTATTAATCATCTCTCCAGCACACACAGCGTCCCCCCATATGGTCGGGGTAGTGTACTCAGCGGAGTTCTCTGAACCACAGCGAATTCCCTTTGCCTCTGGTATCAGATCGTTCATACGTAGCAAAATAAATTAACCGAAGACGCAGATTTTTTTATCTCAATGCCGACTCTGGCCTAATAGTGTAGGGTTTCTGCTGAGCCGCTATGAATGTATTCAGAGCTTCCTTAGGTTTATCCGTTTCTAGGAAAGCTGAATGACAACTAATACAAGCACCGTTACAACTCTCACACAGGTTGTCACCCATTTTTCCTTGTGCCCTTAAAGGGCTATTCCAATCATTGACATTCATGACCCTATCCGGATACGTCATAAATGTAAATGTGGGGATTTCACCTCTGAAAAGAACAGGGGTTCTGTGACCCCCCCACTGTGTCAAGCAAAATGGCCGATGGCCCAGAAAGGGAAGGAGAAGAGGAGGGAACAGATGGAGAACGCACGCTGCCCACTCTATAGGAGTTATGGAAACAGCCAAGCGCACAGACTCTGTTCCCATATCTCCCATAGGGACTTGGAAGTCCCTGTTCTCGCAGTAGGTGGGGGTTCCAGATCCGTCATTTATGACGTATCCTATACACTATATAAGATTTAACTCTATCATTATGCTGAATTGTCATTCGGGTTTCTGGAAAAGCTGAGTGACAAGCAGTACGATTTAAGTTCCCATAGTGGTTCTCACCCAACTTTCCTAGTGCCCTGAACAGCAAATTTGCCGGTTTGGAGTTATATGTGAGTGGTGGATGTAATAAGCCTGGTGTGTTATGTAGCAGTTTGAGAAAGTTGGGTGGGCACCTCTTGTAGTTGTAAGGGCATGGCCACACGTGGCGGATTTCCTCCGCAACTGTCCGCATCAATGCCGCACAGAATCTGCGTTGCAGATTCTGCGGCGGATCTGCCCAAAATGTGCAGAAAATTGATGCGGACTAGCTGCTGCGGACTGCGGGAAAAGTGCTTCCCTTCTCCCTATCAGTGCAGGATAGAGAGAAGGGACAGCACTTTCCCTAGTGAAAGTAAACGAATTTCATACTTACCGGCCGTTGTCTTGGTGACGCGTCCCTCTTTCGGCATCCAGCCCGACCTCCCTGGATGACGCGGCAGTCCATGTGACCACTGCAGCCTGTGATTGGCTGCAGCCGTCACTTAGGCTGAAACGTCATCCTGGGAGGCCGGACTGGAGACAGAAGCAGGGAGTTCTCGGTAAGTATGAACTTATATTTTTTGACAGGTTGCTGTATATTGGGATCGGTAGTCACTGTCCCGGGTGCAGAAACAGTTACTGCCGATCGCTTAACTCTATCAGCACCCTGGACAGTGACTATTTACAGACGTCTCCTAGCAACGCTCCCGTCATTACGGGAGCCCCATTGACTTCCTCAGTCTGGCTGTAGACCTAGAAATACATAGGTCCAGCCAGAATGAAGAAATGTCAAGTTAAAAAAGCAAGACGCATCCGCAGCACACATGACATGTGCATGACAGCTGCGGACTTCATTGCGGAACTTAGAATCTCCATTGAAGTCAATGGAGAAATTCCGCCATGAGTCCGCCACTGCTCCGCAACAGACAGAGCATGCTGCGGACACCAAATTCCGCTCCGCAGCCTATGCTCCGCAGCGGAATTTTACGTATCGTCTAAATGAACACTGCTAAATTAAAGTGGAAGTCAATGGACAAACGGCTCCGCTGCGGATTAACGCTGCGGAGTGTCCGCAGCGGAATTTAAGTGAAATTCCGCCACGTGTGAACCCAGCCTAATGCTGGCCAATCGCTTTCTTCTTCTCGTAAACTGGAAAGCTTCAATAACATGCCATAAGTAGGGCAATTTGCCATTCAGGAATCTTGGAAAGGAGGGTGACAACCCCTGTGGGAGATGTTGTAGAAGCCATGTTGTTTGTCACCCAACTTTCCCAGAAACAGAGCTTACATATTTGTTTATATTGTTGATTAGTTGAAGATGAGAATTCAGAGGAAGATCGTAGAACGTGGCACTGAGGTCTGCTCATCACACATGAATTTTATTTTCACACCCCGGCAGGATGAACATTTTTGACGTTTCCGGACACCTTCACATACAACAAATGCGACAGCAGCTCAGTAATTCCTCATACTTTATTTACATAGAAAAATCACATTAATAACCATCGGACCGCCATGTTGACAATTTGTGTTTAATTGCAGCCCGATCTACGACACCGTCCCTATCGCTTCCGTCTACGTTTATTACACAAATGTAACATACAGCGCGGCCGTGTCCCTGGGTGTGAGCTCCATGTACGCTTTATACACTTTACAAAAATCTGAAATCTAAATCACAAAATATAAGTATCGCTCACACCAGCCCCTCCAGCTAGACGATGACTACACAAAGTGAATGGGCCCTGATAGGCAGATCATTCCTGAAGGGCAGGGCCATATTAGGGTTGGTGGGGGACCCCATAACACCTCTGCGACCCAGGTCGCACCTGACCCCCTATCCCAGCCACATATAGAGGTGGACGCACATTTTCATGGCCCTCTCTACATAAATCTATTACGGAGACATCGGGGGACCCCAGCTTTCTGAGAGGTTGGGGTCCCAGAGATGAGCAGGGTATACACTACTTATATGACTACCAAGCCTGAGTGGAAAGAAGATGCCTGGCAGGCCGGAAGGCGAAGGGTCCTTTGCACCCGCTGGAGAACCGGTTCTCCGGATCCTGTTGTGATTTTAACTAGTTTGGGAAAACCGGCCTGGGTAGGGAGGATCGGTAGTGGAGGCCCCCTAGATCCACAAGGTGGTGAAGGACCCTGGGCACTTACCCCATGTGTCCTCCCTATTACCAGGCCCTGCTGAATGGACTATAGGACAGGTGTGAATGCAGCTCCTTGTATCTGGATGAATGCGCCATATTGGTAAACATAATTACACTGTATTTATAGGGTTAAATTGAGAAATTTACTAGCAACTGTCCTGCCAGGTTCCCTGTTGCTTGAGACGTTACATTGATAAGTTAACAAAAAAACAATTAATTGTTCAGTAAATATCAGTCTTTGAGTCGTCCTCTTCTATCCAGATGTTTCTTGGTTACATCTGTTCCCGGGAAAGCTGGGTGTGAACCAATATCGCCACTATTAGATCTCGCACAGGGGTTGCTATCTAGCAATCCCAGACTCCTGTTTAGTAAATTTGTCATGCTATGTAGCAGGGGATGTATTAATATATGCAAACATGCTGTTCAGGGCTTTGAGAAAGCTGGGTATCTGTAACGGCAGCCATATAAGTTGCCACCTAGACCTCTGAATGACAAATCATATGCAGTGATAAATCCCTAACTCTAATTTCTCTGCATAACTGGACAGATCTGCTGTTCAGGACTCTAGGAAAGCTGGATAATAACCACAGTGGAAGCGATATTAGTCGTCACCCAGAAATAGATAGAAAACATGAGAAATCTGTTTGATAATAGTGGCTCATCCTATAACCTGACAAACAATGGCCAGACTTGAACAGCCTATGTAAGAAAGATATTTGACTACCTTTATAGGCAGATTTGCCATTCAGGGGTCTGGAAAAGCTGGTTGACAACCTTTGTGGGAGTTGTACTGGCAGCCACATCACTTTCTTCCTAGAAAAAAAAGTTTGCTTTATTTTCTCCTCCAGAAACAGCGCCACTCCTGCGTCCATTGGCCACATCTGGTATTGCAGCAGAGAATGGGACTGATCTGCAATACCAAACACGGCCTATGTACAAGAGTGGCGCTACTTCTGGAAAAAAAAAATAAGCAGGATTTATATATTTACCTGGGTTCATTGCTTATTATTTGTGGAATTAAAAGCATTTACAGTACTTGGGGTGTAGTACATATTAGAACCTGTAGGAGTCACTATATCCTATCACTCTTCTATAATAGTTCTTGGTGATTATAGCCAGGCCCATATAAAAGGTCATGTGACTGGATTTCCTTATCGATATTTCAGTAAAAGCTTTTATTTGCAAATGAGCCGCTGTCGTTTGTGTCCGAATAACTGGAATTGTGACGTGAAACTGTGTCCTTGTCAACCGTGATGAATGACAGCAGAGGACGCGCGCTACATAACTTCATGTCATAGGCGGATTGCGGGTCTCCCAGCTAATGCTGCGCTCTGGATCGCTTATATACAATTCAGACAGAAATAAACGATCCCTGATCTCTGTTGACGGACTCCGGATCGACACATCGTCCTTTCCTCCTGGTTACTCTTTGATTGCGGTGGAATTTAGCGTAGCAGCGGAGACCTGGACGGACAAAGGAAATGAACAGAAATTTATACATTTAGGTCTCATGTTTTAGGCATCCGTGGAATTGTATAGGACCACACTCCACCTCCGTTTTACAGCGCTGTACACATTGTATGGATCCGTAATATGGCACCCATATTGTACCTCCATATCCCTCTATAGTAGAGCTCCCCAATAATACAATTCCATATGGAGCCACGCTCCACTCTCTGGTTGCTTATGGGAATCTAATCTTTGGGGGCACCAAGGAATCGGAGGTCCTGGGCAATTGCCACGTTTGCCACGCCCAAAAGACAGGTCCTGGCGAGTGCTACTCTTTGTATTGGTTCTCCACTGTGGCTAATAGAGGGGGGTCCTGAGTGGGGTACCCTTCCTCTATGACCTTCACGTGTGGAAGGGGTTGTACAATCAGTCAATGGAATACATAGAAGGGGGCGCTCCCATAGCAAAGATTAAATTTGACTCCCATTATGGTGCCGGGTTTAGTCACCAAGGACAGAATGGCCTGGTGATTGTTTCCTCCTTTCCATGACCCTTGGGCCAATTTCCCCACCACCTTGTTTGCTAACAATGCAGTTCCTCTGGAAAAGGGAATCCTGCATAGGTAGAGCCCATTGTCCCCCAGGGGCCCCAAATTAGCCCCTCCGTAACAGCGCTCTCCCGTTCACTTTAGACCCTCTGATCTAGTAGATCGTTCATTGCTCCTGTTTTTCCACACGGCTGCTCTGACTTTACTCGTGGACTCATTAAGCGTGAGACGGGCGAGCTCTACTGACCTTCAGTGCACATGCAGTCATCGTAACACTTGTTATTAAGCCCCCGGTTGTGCGGCTTGCAGAGATGTTCCCGTAAATCACAACACGATCCTGCGAGCAGAAGATTAAAACGACAATAAATGTTCCGCAATAAAAGTGAAACCTAAGGACGCATTGACTAAGCACTGGAAACTAAGGGTATGTGCACACGACAACGCCAAATACGTCTGAAATTACGGAGCGGTTTTCAGTATAAAACAGCTCCTGAATTTCAGACGTTTTTACAAGTGCACGCGTTTTTCCGCTGCGTCTTTTACGGACGTAATTGGAGCTGGTTTTCATTGGAGTCCATTAAAACGGCTCCAATTACGTCCCAAGAAGTGTCCTGCACTTCTTTGCCGCGGCCGTAATTTTACGCGCCGTCTTTTGACAGCGACGCGTAAAATGACAGCTCGTCTGCACAGAACATCGTAAGACCCATTGCAAGCAATGGGCAGATGTTTGCCGACGTATTGGAGCCGTCTTTTCAGACGTAATTCGAGGCGTAAAATGCCTCCATTACGTCTGAAAAGAGGTTGTGTGAACATACCCTAAAGGTGAAATATCACTTCTTCACATCAAAACCAAAAAGAGAGCTTCCAGAATGAATATATTAGACCATCTGGAAGACATTACAAATGTGAAAACCTTTTTTTAATATCTTACTTCTATGCTGAGATATGTTCACTTGAAGTTACAGGCCCAAAGCCTGAGGCTGCACTACTGAGATTGAACTTCTGATGACAACAAATACATCAATATCTACATCTTTCCTGGCTTCAATAGTGGCAGGGATGAGTGTATATGTGTGAACATTGATGTGGATGGTGATGTGAATCCACACAAGATCTCCATGACAACACTGCACCTGACAGGAATCAGAACAGGAAGTATTATCATCAGAACCTCTCACTAGTGCAGCCTCAGGCTTTGGGCCTGTATCATATCTCAGCCTAGAAATACTAAAGGGTCTTTATAAAAACCTGGTGGGTCATTTATTACAACAATAAGGAAAAGACGTGGCCCTGTTTTATTTCTGAATAGGTCTTCTACCTGGCAGACAGTCGAGATGATGGTCACATGGTTCCTCTTCGGCCAATGAGGTCATATTCAGCTTATCTCGCTGTTTACCTGTTGCAACAAGGGGTACAAGTACTTAGGACATCTGTTTATTTAGTCTACAAAAACGGCGCAGTTATTTTGTCATTTATAAGCGTCACGCATGCAAGTGTAAACTTGCTGCATACTTAAAGGGATTGTCCAGGCACGGAGCAGTTTTTCATCTTGATGACCTATCCATGCCCGGACAACCCCTTTAACACCATTTAAATAATCTAAATCGGGAGATTCTAAGCCCCACCCACAGACATGTCAGGAGAGGTGACCGGGCCTCTTTAAGAGGATGTGGCATGACTTGTTGGGTGAACCCCATTTTTATCCCTCATTCCATATACTTAATAGGATCCAGCCTTGATTTTTCCCTCTTTTGGGAATCTCACACCTGTCCCTTTAATTACCTTTTTTTGGCGATGGCCACGTGTCAGGCTTCATGTCTTCATAATCTGTCCAGTCAAACATGGTCATGTCTAATGTCGGCATCACGTCCCCGCCCTTTTTTCCGTGGGACTGGAAAATATAACAGTAAGTCAATGTCAATTCTGCAGAATTAAAGGGGAACTCCATCCAAACTCAGTTTTGGGTGGCTTTTGCAGCACATTCTCACTTTACAACCTCCCCCTGCTTTCATTTTACTCTAGACTAGTTGGGCTTCTTTCTCCCTCGAGGTGACTGTACTTTTGAACACAGGACAGGGCGGAGTTGTGACAACCCTCTTTCCTGTCTCTGTTGGGTGAGGAATGAAAAGGGAGACAGACACCACTGATTTTGATTCTGATACAAGGACAGGGGGACATTTCCCCAGTATATCAGCAAGTGTACCCCCAAACCATCGGTGCGCTTTATCACCATCTTTAACCATCCATACTGCCCCCTATCTGTCAGAAAGCTGCACACCCAGGGACTGCAGACAGAAGCAGCATTGAAGTGAATGGGGCTGAGCTGCAATACCACACACAACCTGTTAACAGATGTGGCGCTGCTTTTGGAAGAAAGCAGTCATGTTTTTCTAACCCTGGACATCCCCTTTAAGTTTGATTCATGAATAGTCGTTTCCTAATATGATTACATCTGGGTTGTCACCCAGCTTTCCCAGACTCCTGAATGACAAATTGTCCCTATTATGCTGTGATATGGAGCTGGTAAATATACCATTGTATAAAGAGGCAGATTTGACATTCAGGACTCTAGGCAAATGTATTGATAACCCTCGTGGGAAATGTCATGGTGGCCATATTGGCTGTCACCCAGCTTTCCCAGAAACAGATAAAATTAAGAAATGTCTAGAAAAAAACACGCGAAAGAAGATGTAAATTGCCTGTCCCATTCCTAACCTTACCCACGTTTTTTATGGCAGAGCTGAGAGGGAGGAGGGAGGAGGACTCTCCCTGGAAATCTCTACAGAGTGACTGTATTTAGTGATTTCTGCTCCGGGCTCCATTGTTGCTGCGTCTCTGCTTTCTTCCTGTTTAATAAGATATTAGTGTCGTGCTGAATCAGAAGACGGAGCATTACCACGAGCAGCTGCAACTCCGGAGCAGTGTGCCGGAGCAGACAGATGGAGTGATCAGAGGTTACATGCTGCGTGTTGGGCCTCAGACTCCGCCAAGAACAAAGGGCTTTATTTTTTTCAAAGATATCCCCCCCCCCCCATACGGCTACCGCCTGGAGAAAACTTTTTCAATATTAATCCGCCTTCTTTTCAGCAGCTTATCATCTCGGCTGGAGTATCAGTAATTGGCGCAGGGCAGAGCCGGGGATGCGCCCGCTGTACGACATGATAAACATATTTCCAGGCGCGTCCTGCTCTGCTGGGTGACGGTTTCATTGATCACGTGCGGGCATCTACCTTGGCGCGGCGCTGCGTCTCCACCATCGCTGTGGGCTGCTGCTCGTTCATATACATGGGCTTGGTGATGGTTAATGGTGGCCCGGTGGCGGGCACACCGGGTGACATCTCGGCGTGAATGCGCTGGGTGGGCTCTTGGAGGCTTAGATCTTCTTTCAGAAGGCCACTGGACTCGGCTTCAAAGCCTCTGCCTGCAAATACAGAGGAGCGGAGGATTAGACAGCAAATTGGCCCTTATCCATGTGCCGGGCAGCGGACGACTTTGTGATATATCATTGTATTCCGGTGGCGTACACCAGAGGACAATAGAGCAGCGCGACGTTTACATCGATTTTACTAAAAGGAGGAAAGTAAATGGAAAAGCAAATGCATGACTGACAATGCTGTACGGGTATATAATGCCCCTGCGGGGATATTGGGAATTTGGGAGTAGAAAACCATTTTGGGTGGAGTACAGCAAAATGTGATGGTCTGAACCTCCAAAAAAATGCAGACCTGCTGTGGTTGCCGCAGGCTGTGCCCTCTGATGACAGCGCAAAGAATCACAGATCACACCGGTATCTCACTCCCATAGGAAACAATGAAAATGACAATGTGCAACATTGAGAATAAACAACGTCTGCCATAACATTATATACAGGACCCTCATAATAGTGCCAGACACTGTGCCTCCATAACAGATCCTGTCACAGTGCAAAAAAGTGCAGCCACAGTGCCTCCATAACAGATCCTAAGAAGGAAGATTATCACAGCACTGGAGACAAATGCAAAATACTGGGTGCAAGCCTCAAAAGAACCCGATCCAAAGTCCCACAAATGGTATGGATTCCATAACAGATCCTGACACAGTGCAAAGAAGTGCAGCCACAGTGCCCCCGTAACAGTGACAGCCACAATGCCGCATAATAAAGCCAACAGTGACACCCACATTTCTCCCATAATACAGCCAACCACAGTGCCCATATAACAATGACAACCACAGCCGCAATGCCCAAATCACAGTGAAAGTCCCAGTGCTGCCAAAACAGAACCAACCACAGTGCCCCATAAATAGTGACAGCCACAGGGCCCTCATTATAGCGAAATTCCCCAGAGCTGCCATAACAGAGCCAACCACAGTGCCCCAGTGACAGCATCTGTGTCCTATTACAGGGACAGCCACAGTGCCCCCATAAGGGAGCTAACCACAGTGCTGCCATAACAGAGCCAACCACAGTGCCCCCATAACATAGTCAACCACAGTGCTGCCATAACAGAGCCAACCACAGTGCCTGCCACAGTGCCCCCATAATATAGTCAACCACAGTGCTGCCATAACAGAGCCAACCACAGTGCCTGCCACAGTGCCCCCATAACATAGTCAACCACAGTGCTGCCATAACAGAGCCAACCACAGTGCCTGCCACAGTGCCCCCATAACATAGTCAACCACAGTGCTGCCATAACAGAGCCAACCACAGTGCCCCAGTGACAGCATCTGTGTCCTATTACAGGGACAGCCACAGTGCCCCCATAAGGGAGCTAACCACAGTGCTGCCATAACAGAGCCAACCACAGTGCCCCCATAACATAGTCAACCACAGTGCTGCCATAACAGAGCCAACCACAGTGCCTGCCACAGTGCCCCCATAATATAGTCAACCACAGTGCTGCCATAACAGAGCCAACCACAGTGCCTGCCACAGTGCCCCCATAACATAGTCAACCACAGTGCTGCCATAACAGAGCCAACCACAGTGCCAACCACAGTGCCCCCATAACATAGTCAACCACAGTGCTGCCATAACAGAGCCAACCACAGTGCCTGCCACAGTGCCCCCATAATATAGTCAACCACAGTGCTGCCATAACAGAGCCAACCACAGTGCCTGCCACAGTGCCCCCATAACATAGTCAACCACAGTGCCGTCATAACAAAGCTTACCATGGTGCCGCTATAGCAGCGATAGCCAAAGGGCTGTCAGTGACATTCACAGACCCAATAATAGCCGGCCATAGTGCCCCATGATTGTCAGTTAAAGAGTTCTCATAATTACCAGCCACAGGGTCCCTACAAAGACCAGCAGAAGTGTCCCCATAAGTGTCGGCCACAGAACCACCATAAAGGCCAGCGATTTCCTCCATCAGAGACGTTTGGCTACAGAAAGTCGTGTTACACGATCTAAGAGATACAGACTAGTGAAAGTAAGTAGTGGCCCTCCAAAACGACTACACGCGGTGGTCTGGAGAACCTGCGGGGAACAAGGCACAGAGGAACGGGCCGCATGGTCCTGAAGGAAAGGGACGGGGCAAACAAGAGCTAGGTCCCTCCATAATCACAAATCAGGATAAGAGGGGCTTTTTTTCATTTTTATTTCAGTCCCTCCCCCTTTTTCACAAATATAAGGCCCCCTGCACACGGCCGTAGCCGTGTGTATGGTCCGTGATTACGGGCACGGACGGGCCGCGGACTGTCACCTGCATTTGCGGGCCGTGCGCACATTATAAAGTATAGGAGAACGGTCCGTAAATGCAAAAAAATAGGACATGTCATTTCTACCCGTAAATATACAGGAAGGTGTCCGTGGCCCATAGAAATTAATGTATTTCTATCCGCAATTAAGGATCCGTAATTGCGGATAAAAACGACAGTCGGGTGCACGAGGCCTTACTGCTGTGAGTGGCAGCGTCCTGCGACTTTTATGGGTAGAACAACCTGGAACATCACTAATTACTAAACATAAGAAAAGTCTAAAACTGAACCACAGACGTCTTCGTATTCTTTAAACAGAATTACCGTACAGAGCGCCGTCCTGCAACTTTAACTGAAGTGTGATTTCTGGCATGTCCATGGGGGAGGATGATCGCAGTCGGCATGTACCCGCAGCGGTCATGTATTATGAATGCCCGTCTCTCTATACATATATACTGTACACACTGTATACTAATGACCTGTTAGTTTAACACAGATTATTTTCTTCACAACCTCCGCAGAACCCCCCCCAGGAGACGCGCTGCCCTTTCCATCCCAAGACCTACAGACCAATGGGACAATTAACCATACGCGAAATGCTCTATATGTATAAGGAGGGGGGCAGCAGATAACAGCAGGACCCGCACGTCTTCCGTGGTATATTTCTCTAATTATAACCCTATGCCGCGGCGGTCCCTGGTGGCGTCTACGCCGGGTTATCAGCAATTACCGCCGAGCTGTTAGGATGTGTGTAATTGCATTCATTTGTCTAAATTAAGTCTCCCCGCTGACGGCTCGTGTTCATGGATTCACAGACGACGATCATCCCAGGAACCGCGAACACGACTCGTAAGCAAAGCCAGACAGAAAAGACGTCTCCAGCGGTGGCGATTAGCGCTCTGCTGCCGACTAGTCCCATAATGATTTCCCACTTCCCGTTAGAATCCAGTAAACAAATCTTGGTTAATAAAGTCTTATATGTGGTCGTCGCGCTCGCCGGAGATCCTCGCGGTAATCTAGCCGCTCCGTTATTGCAATTAAGGGAAACAACACACAAAGATTTTGTTGCTTGGAGAGAATTGCTCAATATTATTTGATGTTAGATGCTAAAAATGGGCAGGGAAGTGGAGACTAATCCCCGGCGAGGAGCGGGATAATCTCACTCTGGGGGCCCATAAACCCCTCTTTGATGCTTCGGGCTGACATTAAAAACATCTACGTGAAATCTTTATCTGTGCGATGAAATTCTTTGCGCCGGTGAAAAGCGTTCTTCCCAATCAAATTGAGGATGAGGGTCAATAACGGATCTTGGTGATGGATCATTACTGATAATGCAATTCCGCTAACTTAAAAAGAATGGTGGCCGCTCAATAGGTCCATAGGGGACGATAGGAAGTGGAGCATTTTCGGGAGATTTGCAGGGAAAGACTCTGGTGGTTTTGGTTGGGAGGATTTTTTTAACGTTCTTTGGCTGATATCAATAGTAATCACATAACTTCACCCTCTGTCTTGTGTTACCCTCTATAACCTCGTATGGGTTAGGCAGCAATTTAGATTAGAACTTCAGGATGTGCTCTCCACCCAGGGCCAGTTTTAGGGGGTAGCTCCCAATTCCTAAGGGGTCCCCAAGGAACAGAACCCCAGAGAACAACCTAAAACACTGAAATACATTTTTGTGTTTGTATTGTGCCCGACTTTGATTCTGACCCTGACCTTGTTACTAGATTCACGCCTTTGAAATTGTCGAAATGATGTAGTTCTACTCCTGGTTCTGACGCCTGGCCCGTCCTCCGTCTACGGCCTCGTCTCCTCCGCCGACTACGCCCTCCTCTCCTCCCCCGACTACGCCCTCCTCTCCTCCTCCGACTACGCCCTCCTCTCCTCCTCCGACTACGCCCTCCTCTCCTCCTCCGACTACGCCCTCCTCTCCTCCTCCGACTACGCCCTCCTCTCGTTCTCCGACTACACCCTCCTCTCGTCCTCCGACTACACCCTCCTCTCGTCCCTCGACTACACCCTCCTCTCGTCCCCCGATTACACCCCCCTCTCGTCCCCCGATTACACCCCCCTCTCGTCCCCCGACTACACCCTCCTCTCGTCCCCCGACTACATCCTCCTCTCGTCCCCCGACTACATCCTCCACTCGTCCTCCGACTACATCCTCTTCTTGTCCTCCGACTACATCCTCCTCTCCTCCTCCGACTACGTCCTCCTCCGACTACGTCCTACTCTCCTCCTCCGACTACGTCCTCCTCCTCCGACTACGTCCTCCTCCCCTCCTCCGACTACGTCCTCCTCCCCTCCTCCGACTACGTCCTCCTCCGACTACGTCCTCCTCTCCTCCTCCGACTACGTCCTCCTCCGACTACGTCCTCCTCCCCTCCTCCGACTACGTCCTCCTCCGACTACGTCCTCCTCTCGTCCTCCGACTACGTCCTCCTCTCTCCTGGTGACGACCCTTGGCTCCGTTCCTGACTACACTTCAGCTTCTTTCAATGCACCTCCATCCAATTGGCGACTACTCAAGGGATCGTGAACTGGGAATCTGAGCAGTAATGTCCATACCTCCTTGCGTGGGTTAAGGGTGAAGAACGAGGAGATTACTTAGACTCTGTATCTCAGATTGGCCGGCGCCAAACCGATTGAGGCTCAAAGGCTTGGGGGAAGGATGGTGTCACCCTCTGTCTTGTGTTACCCTCTATAACCTCGTATGGGTTAGGCAGCAATTTAGATTAGAACTTCAGGATGTGCTCTCCACCCAGGGCCAGTTTTAGGGGGTAGCTCCCAATTCCTAAGGGGTCCCCAAGGAACAGAACCCCAGAGAACAACCTAAAACCGTGAAATACATTTTTGTGTTTGTATTGTGCCCGACTTTGATTCTGACCCTGACCTTGTTACTAGATTCACGCCTTTGAAATTGTCGAAATGATGTAGTTCTACTCCTGGTTCTGACGCCTGGCCCGTCCTCCGTCTACGGCCTCGTCTCCTCCGCCGACTACGCCCTCCTCTCCTCCTCCGACTACGCCCTCCTCTCCTCCTCCGACTACGCCCTCCTCTCCTCCTCCGACTACACCCTCCTCTCGTCCCCCGACTACGTTCTCCTCTCTCCTGGTGACAACCCTTGGCTCCGTTCCTGACTACACTTCAGCTTCTTTCAATGCACCTCCATCCAATTGGCGACTACTCAAGGGATCGTGAACTGGGAATCTGAGCAGTAATGTCCATACCTCCTTGCGTGGGTTAAGGGTGAAGAACGAGGAGATTACTTAGACTCTGTATCTCAGATTGGCCGGCGCCAAACCGATTGAGGCTCAAAGGCTTGGGGGAAGGATTGGTTTTCAGCACCAGCATTGCAGCTCTCAGGGGCCCCTGCAGAACGGCTGGTTATATGTATGGCATGGGGAAAGGTGTTGAGGGTCCTGTTTTAATTTTTGCTTTGGTGCCCTCTCTCTTCTCCAAGCCCTGGATGCAAACACTTTGCCTCTTTTTATTGTGCCAATTGGATAAGAGAAGCCCTTCCTATAGGCGCTGGCTCCCGGGTGGCACAGATGCCCGGTCTCTAATGCCACATTTGAAGCAAATGAATTGCAAGGTTCTGAATTTCTATTGACGTTGCGGCCGTTTAGAGCTCGGGCTGCTCCGCGAAGGAAACATTCTGTTTTTCAGCCTTAGATCTCCTATAATTTGATGTATTTAAATGTCACCACCGGCTCCGAGCCTGAAATCAGAATATTACTAGAACTGCGCTCTGTCAGACAGCGGGGGCTGGGGGGGGGGCACAGGGGCGGGCGACACTTTTGTTTTAGGAGAATGGAACGGATGATTACAATAAACAAGAGTCGGAGGGCTGAGATTTCTAGGGAGGCGTTTTATTTGATTTCTTTCGCTTCGGAATGAGGAAAGGGAAAGAACGGTTTATGACAAAAGATAATAAATGATTTCATTTCATGGGAGGCTTCTCCGAAATAAAGGGAAGAAACAGAATTCCTCTTATCTGACAAAGCAGTAGCTGGTGCATATTTATGTGTGCAGGAGGATATATATATTTTTTTATATAGAGGGTCGAACGTCAGGCACACGGTCCCCTTTAAAAGTTGTATTCAAGATGGCTGCTCTTTAGACCCCTTCCCCCAACTTCCATATGCCCTAGTAGGTCATGTGGACAGAATTTCTCCTGAGTGTACAAGGGGTTGGTAAGCATTAGAAAAACATGGCTACTTTCTTCCATAAACAGCGCCACACCTGTCCACAGGTTGTATGTGGTATTGCAACTCAGCACCATTCGCTTTAATGGAGCTGAGCTGCAATGCCAGACACAACCCATATACAAGTGTGAGGCTGTTTTTGAAGGAGACATGGATTTTTTTTTAATCCTTGACAACCTCTTTAAAGGACCTGAAACAAGATTTTGTATTTAGGGATAATACTAACAGGGGCGGGGCCATGACAACCTCTCATCTTCATCATTATAGTTGCCATTTTTAATGAAATATGAAACAGTCCAATTGAATGTGAATACGATGGATCTCATCCATGTAGTGCTAGAGGTTAGGACTTTAAGGAAGACCATATTAGCCTTAAGTGAGGCCCATAAAAGAGGCGGAGCTGTGACAACATCTTAGGATGTAAAAATAGCCAATTATCATTCTTGATGAAATGTGAAATCGTATAAATGATGTAAAAGCATCTCATAAATGCCGGAGTTATGCATTTTTGTAGAAAGTTAAACTTTAAAGTAAATGTCCCCCTTTTAATACCAGGTCATTTTTAGGATTCTGTGCTGGTTAATTTCTTAATGTATCTCTATAGCGATCGGAGCTCTGTTTTTCTAACAGATCGGAGCTCCAAATCCTTAGCGTTAAATTAAAAAATTCTATCTGCCAACAGTCACCACTAGGGGGAGCTTGTGGGATTACTGCATACTGTTTTATTGTTGCATTCAATGTATAATTAGTATGCAGTAAGCTCCCCCTAGTGGTGGCTGCATGTAATTCTTTACCTTCAGGTCTATACAGGAGATTTGGAGCTCTGTGTCTGAAAAACGGGGCTACGACCGCTATAAAGATATAGTAAGAAAGTGATTAACACCGGATTTTGGACCTTTTTAGAGTAAAGGATAACAAAATGATGATCGAGGGTCGACGTTCACTTAAAATATCCCCATGAGTATTGAAAATGACGATACCTCGGTGGTGCTTCATCTTGTGAGTGCCCCTTCTTTGCTCCTTGTGCCTCCTTCCCTTGGAGTGAATCCCCGGTGGTTGATTTTCTCTCTCATTATAAGAAAATTCAAAACTTTGAAACCCTTCTTGCTTCCCAGCGCCAAGATGCCCGGTATCCCCCGACTCCCCCGCATCCTCTCCGACTATAAAAGATGGCACCCTGCCACGAGTCCTATCTTTCCTGGCCGCCCCTGACCTCCTGTGGGGTCTCTCCGGATGTTCTTGATGCCATAGGTCTTCATTGTACTTGTTCTCTGATATTCTCTTACGTTTCGCTCTTGGTTCGAACGCGTCGGCGCACATCAGGAAATTCAGAATTAAAAGCAGCACGAGAAAAAGCTGGAGAACTCCGCTGAAGGGAGACGCCATTTTTCAAAGCCTTGCACCTGTAGATACATCAATAGAGGAGAGTCAATATCAAGGACGAGCCGACAAAGGGATAACATCTGCTTTTTAGAAAAATTGCTAATTAATTATGAGGCTTTTACCACGTGGCATAAAGAGACGGCGCTCAGGCGGTGTGGACGCTTTATACACAACACAAGTGCTTGATTCTGCATAATATGGGATCATCTTCTGATTTGTATAGAAGGTAAAGTAGTGCAGTCTGTAAACTATGGAAACAATGTGAAGCGGAGCATAGGCAGAAAAGGCACCTTAAAAAGCGCCGGTCACGAGACAAAACATCCATAAGATGCCCATAAAGTGTTAAAATAGCGGGTCTTAAGTGCTAGCACTATAGGCCCTGTTCACACTGAGGTTTTTTTGCAGGCAGAAAAAAAATCTGCCTCAGAATTCCTTCATGAATTTTGAGGCAGATTTTGAACTCCCTGTGCTTTTTTGGCGTGTTTTTTTGCTGCATTTTTTTGTCCGCGGCCATTGAAACTAATGCAAGGACCGCGGGAAAAAAAATGCAGCGAAAAATGCTTGGAAATGAGCGCCGGTTTTTTCTGCCTCCGATTGATTTCAATGAAAGGTCATAAGTGGAACCACGGCAAAAAAGGAAATGCAGCTTTTTTTTCCCCCGTGAGTGGCTAAAAGCTGCCTGGAAAAAAAAATGCCTTTGCCTCCCATTGAAATCAATGGCGGGCGATTTCAGCCGTTTTTTGGCGCTGTTTCAACATCAAAATCAACGCCAAAAAACTATGAGCAGGGCCTAAGGCTGGGTTCACACGTGGCGGAATTTCACTTGAATTCCGCTGCGGACACTCCGCAGCGTTAATCCGCAGCGGAGCCGTTTCTCCATTGACTTCCACTTCTATTTAGAAGTGTTCGTTTAGACGATGCGTAAAATTCCGCTGCGGAGCATAGGCTGCGGAGCAGAATTTGGTGTCCGCAGCATGCTCTGTCTGTTGCGGAGCAGTGGCGGACTCATTGCGGAAGTTCTCCATTGACTTCAAAGGAGATTCTAAATTCCGCAATGAAGTCCGCAGCTGTCATGCACATGTTATATGTGCTGCGGATGCGTCTTGCTTTTTTAACTTGACATTTCTTCATTCTGGCTGGACCTATGTATTTCTAGGTCTACAGCCAGACTGAGGAAGTCAATGGGGCTCCCGTAATGACGGGAGCGTTGCTAGGAGACGTCAGTAAATAGTCACTGTCCAGGGTGCTGAAAGAGTTAAGCGATCGGCAGTAACTGTTTCTGTACCCTGGACAGTGACTACCGATCCCAATATACAGCAACCTGTAAAAAAATATAAGTTCATACTTACCGAGAACTCCCTGCTTCTGTCTCCAGTCCGGCTTCCCAGGATGACGTTTCAGTCTAAGTGACGGCTGCAGCCAATCACAGGCCAAGCACAGGCTGCAGCGGTCACATGGACTGCCGCGTCATCCAGGGAGGTCGGGCTGGATGCCGAAAGAGGGACGCGTCACCAAGACAACGGCCGGTAAGTATGAAATTCGTTTATTTTCACTAGGGAAAGTGCTGTCCCTTCTCTCTATCCTGCACTGATAGAGAGAAGGGAAGCACTTTTACCGCAGTCCGCAGCAGCTAGTCCGCATCAATTTACTGCACATTTTGGGCAGATCCGCCGCAGAATCTGCAACGCAGATTCTGTGCGGCATTGATGCGGACAGCTGCGGAGGAAATCCGCCACGTGGGGGCATGCCCTAAAGCTCCCTGGATTGTATACTGTAAGGCTGGATTCACACGAGCACATTAATGTCCGTAATTGACGGACGTATTTCGGCCGGAAGTCCCGGACCGAACTCAGTGCAGGGAGCCGGGCTCCTAGCATCATACTTATGTACGACACTAGGAGTCCCTGCCTCTCCGTGGAACTACTGTCCCGTACTGAAAACATGATTACAGTACGGGACAGTTGTCCGGCAGAGAGGCAGGGACTCCTAGCGTCGTACATAACTATGATGCTAGGAGCCCGGCCCCTGCAGTGTGTTCGGTCCGGGACTTGCGGCCGAAATACGTTCCGTCCTTTACGGACGTAACATGGTCGTGTGACTCCAGCCTAACTGGAAAGGACATCTGGGCGGAGCATTGTCAGCAGGGCCCTGTCTGTCTGCTGCTCTTAGCCAATCAGCATTGCTTGGAACGCTTCCTGCGATGCTGATTGGATGAGAGCAGCAGCTGACAACGCTCCTCCCAAATCTCCTTTTCAGTTGGATTCCAGCCACAGCATACAATCCTATAGACTTCGGTTCTGGGAGCGGTATAGCGAGTAATTTAACCCTTTATGGGCATCCTATAGATGTCCTTGCGTAAAGTGTTAGGGTATGTCCACAGGCAGTGTTTTCAGGCGTTTTTCGGGGCGTAAACCCCTGGAGAACCGCCTGGAAAAAACGGAAGCTGAACGCCTGCAAACATCTGCCCATTGATTTCAATAGGAAAACGGCTCCAATAAACGCATCAAAAAACGTTTGATGCTTTAAAAACGGCTGAAAATCAGAGGCTATTTTCCCTTGTAAAGTTCCGTATTTTACTTTAGCGTGTGAACATACCCCTATCCTGTAAGGGTGCCGTATTTTCACACGTGGAGTCAAAAACAGAGAAAACAGCCTCGGATTTTGAACCGTTATTGAAGCTGAAAACATTTTTTCGAGGCGTTTTTGGAGCCGTTTTTCTATTGACATAATGAAAAACAGCTCCAAAAATGGCTCAAGAAGTGACATGCTCCTTTTTTTTACGAGGCGTTTTTTTTATGCGCCGTTTTTTTTAAACGTCCGCGTAGAAAAATGCCCCGTCTGAATTGAATTCAATGAGCAAATGTTTGTAGGCAATTCGCTTCCCTTTTTTCAGGCGTATTTCGAGGCGTTTATGGCCGAAATACGCCTGAAAACTCTGCGTGTGAACATGCCCTTACTTTTTAAGCAGTCGCCTGTACAGTATACGTAGAGCAGGACTATAGATCGCTTCCCCTATAACGCGTCCGATCGTCTTATTCACCGTCCTATAAAAGAATAGAATGTTTTCTTTTTATTGGAATTGACTAATCTCATTAAAGCCCCACCGATACATGACAGGCAGGGCTGCGCCGCGGCCGCTACAGATCACGGTGCCGATTTCCCGTCAGACAGTAATAAGATCCCGCAGACTTGTAATGAGCGCTGGAAGACAAGCGGCCATTTCTCTTCCTGCTACTTACAAGCGCACGACAAATCTGGAGCACCGGATTTATGTCATGTCGGGGGACGGAGCTCTAATGAGGAAATCTCATTGTTACATTGTATACCTGTAACTGGACCGACAGGCTTTATATATATATACAGTCTGAGTCAAATCAGGAACCACCCATCTATCCATAAGAAGCTTGGAATTCTGGAGCATCTTTTTTTTCTTAGAACTCTATATTGTGCCGCGCCTCTCTTATTCCTCCTAGCAATGTATGAATAAATTAACAACTGGGTGTGACCAGTAGGGGGTGTGTCCCTACACAGACTGACAATGTCCAATCAGTGCTGACAAGGTGAGACTGTGTAAGGACACGCCCCTTTGACAAGGAGAAGGGTAACACCCAGTTGTTAATTTATTCATACATTTCTAGGAAGAATAACAGAGGAACGGCACAACGCAGAGTTAGAAGAAAATATAACCCAGAATTGTTATTTCATGGGGAATAAAAGTATTTACTAAGACAGACATGTCAGGAGAGGTGAGAGGTCCTCTTTAAAGGGGTTGCCCACTTTGTACAAACCCTTTAAGCAGGTGAATGGGGGGACGGGGGCTAATTACGGTGGATGTTGTATAATTTTTCACATTTCCTGCGAAATTTTTGAACGGCAGGTGCTTTTCCGTCTGGCGTGATGAGTATTTCAGACTACAGCCTGGAAAAGGGTCAACATACGGGCGTTCTACGGGACTATTGGGGACACTGTATGGCAAGAATAGTAAGAAGTAGTCCAAAGTACCGGTGTGTACTAGACCAATGAGGTTAGGTAACCAACCCCTCCTCCATCTGGAATCCAACGTTCAGGAGTCTGGGAAAGAGGAGTGACAACCCCTTCGAACAAATTGCGATGTGCCTCATAAGCTTTATAAAAAATAAATTCTCCCGTATTGCGCTGGTATCGCCATCCGGACGGCAGAGCTGCATTCCTGCGGAGCGAGCCGGCGCTTCGTAAACCAGCGCCGCTAATAATGAGAACGGGAGGAAAATTGAAAGACACATGGTCATCAAAAATGTCATCCCAAAATTATGCAAATTGGGAATGGGCCACCTAATTTACATATTTCCACCAAATGAAGTTCCCTTGATCAGTTGGTCCTGCTGGGAATGAATTCAAGTCTGGAGATGTACCCACCAATGTGTGCCAGCTCATAGCCAAGGATGGGGGGGGGGGGATGGGTAGTGAGGCCTCCAAAATAACGCACCCATAATATGGATTAGATGGCGACGCCGGGAGCGTACGGATCCAGCGGGGACGCTGAGGGTATATGGCGGGCAGCGTATCCTGGCATGCACAGACCCGGGTACAATCTGCTGATCCAGATTCACATGTAAATTAGTGTCATTAATCATTTTGATGTTTCCTTTTCATTTCCTTCTCTCCAATTTATTCCTTCCCTGCTGCTCGACTTATTTGGACACAGCAACTCCTTCCCTTGGGTGATCTCCAATGTACGGAGATTTCTGCCAGGCGTGCCCAGCTGATGCAGTCACCAGCCCCCCCACCCCCCAGCTGGCACCAACGCTGCATCCTGGCACTGAGCCCCCCCCCCCGCCTGCCTAAAGTGCTGATCCATTAATTACCCCGTGTTATATCACCTTATGTAAATGTTTCACCAAATATGAAACGTTCTTCTCAATATGGAATTCATTCAATCCCACGTTTACCGTCAACTGGGGACCAACCGAAGGCATCAACCCGCTCCCCGCACGCTCCGGGATATCCCACTGAAGAATCCGCCACCAGATCTTACTATAGGTCCTTGTCTGGGTGACAACTTATATGGCCGCCATTACAGCTCCTCCTGGGGTGGCCACCCAACTTTCCCAGAAGCCCGAACAGCAGGTCCGACTAGTCTAAAAGGATGGCAGGATGTAGTATCAGTCCTTGAGTTGTCGAGCGGTTAAAAATTCTATTCTATAGTATCTTCGTTCTTTTGGGAAAAGCTGGGTGACTACCAATATGGCCGTAATACAGCTCCCCCTAGGGTTGTCACTCAACTTCCCCATGTTCACAAATGGCAAACTCCTCTAGTTGTGCAGGAATATGGGAACTAGGGGAAAAGCGGTTTACAACGCCACTGGGCGCTCTAACGGTGGCTGTACTGCCTGCCACCCAGCTTTCCCAGAAAACAACTCGTCAATGGGTTGTGACTGGTATTGCAGCATTCAAATGAATGGGGCTGAACTGCAATACCAATCACAGCCTGCGGGCAGGATTGGTGCTGTTTTTTTGGGGAAAAAAGGACAGCTTTTTTTTCTAATCCTGGACAACCCCTTTAACTAGTCATATCTACCATTCAAAAGTCGGAAGGCTAGGTGACAACCCTGCTGGGAGCGGTAATGGTGGCCGTATTTTGACAGATGAGAATGTCTTAAAGGGGTTGTCCACTTTTGTTAGAAGAGTCTCCTGACGATAAGCTGGGTGTCACCAGGTGTCCTACTGCTGGGAGCCTCACTCATCAGCTGAAATCTATAGGAAACCCAGCAGCAAGTGTTCAATTCCCCTACAGCGCCACCACAGGGTAAATGAAGCATTACACAATGGTCGGTCCATGTAACGCACAGACGTGTCGGGTCCCTCAGTGCAGTAGACGCTCGGACTAGTAGATGAGGATTAGGGGACCCCCCACCCCCTCTATGACCTCAGACTGTCCTAATACAGGGGTCTCCAAGCTGTTGTTGAACTACACTCGGGGTCAGAGCATGCTGGGAGTTGTAGTTTCTCCATACCTGGGGATAAACAGGTTGGAGTCCACCGCCCTAATACATTATTTGCAAATGGGTTTTCTAAACTAGACATCCCCTTTAAGGACGTCTTCTTATAGGGCGCAGAACATGGGATTCTCATGGTGTACGGCCGTATATTCTGTTTTACAGCTGCAGATTTGTGGCCTTGTTTCTAGTTGTCCTCCTGTCAGTGTTTTCTGTATAAATCCGACCTCGGGGGTCTCCTCGTGTTATTACCAGGATGAAACTGCTCCTACTCCTCATAAATTCAGAGACAAGAGGTTTGGCAGGACCAAGGACTTCACGGGGAGCTGGAATTAAAGTCTCATTAAACATCAAAGATGTCGTCTCCTGCCCGTGCACACGCTGCGTCTGCTCCGCGGTGGCCGCATTGTCACTTTCTGGACCTGATATTAAAGGGGTTTATAATGGGGGGGGGGGGGTCGGCAAGAAAACACTGGAGATGAAGAAGAGGAGACAGCTGGGGTGGTCAGACGGGCACTCCGGCCCTTTGTTCTTCTCTCTTCCCATGCTCCGCACACGGTTTTATGAGAAATCTACGGACTTGAGAAAATGACCCATGAACAGCGCTACAGGCTACAAAGTGCGAGGACGATTATTTTTTTTTATTTTTTTTTTTCATGTTGCTCAAAACGGCATAAAGGGCCCAAATAATGGCCGCCGACCCCTTCTCTTTATATAGGTTTTTATCTAGAGGAATACAAAGAATGCGGCATCTGGAACAAAGTCTAAAAAAAAAAAACCATCATAAACACTAAAGTAGCCCCGCGTTTAACCGTTTCTGAACTGGATTGGTACGTTAAGGGCTTTTTGGAAAAATAATAATTAAAAAAAAAACGGTAGAAAAGAAAAAATGATCTTAAAAAATAAATAGATAAAATGTAAAAAAAAACAACCAAAAATAAAGCAAAAAAATAAATTATATATATATAGCAAATATAATAGAAAAATAAGAAACATATAAAACAAATCCTAAAATACAAAATTCTAAATATAATTTTTCGTACAAATTTTGAACAGATCGCTGCGCCTGGGTATACGGGTATGATTTTTCACTCATGGTATGCGACACATTGCCATACGAATGATGTAGTTATACTCCTGAAAAGTTATTTTTATCATATAGCGCCGACATAGTCTGCAATGCTGTACAAAGAGTCATTAATAACAATGGATAGTGGGACCCACAATATAGAGGCCTCATGGACTCCATAAGGTGGTGTAACTATTTTGCAACCAATCAGATCACTGCTTTCTTTTTATACCCAACACTGGAAAAATGAAAGCGGGAACCTGTTGCTATGGGCAACGCCTCCACTTCCTGTGAGCCCTAGTTTACAGGAATGGATGCCTCTTTCTAGTCATAAGCCGACACGTCCCTTTCCCACACATATTTTAGGCTCAACAATTCTGGGTAATACCGGCCTCACATCCCTGAAAATAAAAAGTGTCATAGCCCCTCCCCTAACTGATCCCGACCCTCTTCATGTTTCTATGCAGTCAGAGAATAGTTGCCAACAGTTCCCTTTTACCACAAAAGGGCGGAGATTATGCAAATTTGGTTTGAAAAGAGGCATTTTAGCCCTATTGGGGATGTTCTCGCGCATAACAGGGCGGAGCTTAAAAGGTCCCGTAAATTGGGATTAAAATGTTGGTAAGTATGTCGGAGCTGCTGGTGAGCATCACGTGACCCCTCTCAGCTGTACCGAATGGGTAAACAGGTTCACAAACGGATGAGGGATATATAGGGTCAGGAGGGCCATATGTAGGGTCAGGAGGCGGGATAAAATGTAGGGTTGGCAGGGGGATATGTCGGGTCTGGAGGGGGATAATATTTCGGGTCTGGAGGGGGATATGTCGGGTCGGGAGGGGGATAATATGTCGGGTCTGGAGGGGGATATGTCGGGTCTGGAGGGGGATATGTCGGGTCGGGAGGGGGATAATATGTAGGGTCTGGAGGGGGATATGTCGGGTCGGGAGGGGGATAATATGTCGGGTCTGGAGGGGGATAATATGTCGGGTCGGGAGGGGGACATGTCAGGTCGGGAGGGGGATAATATGTCGGGTCGGGAGGGGGATAATATGTCGGGTCGGGAGGGGGATAATATGTCGGGTCTGGAGGGGGATAATATGTAGGGTCGGGAGGGGGATAATATGTAGGGTCGGGAGGGGGATAATATGTCGGGTCTGGAAGGGGATAATATGTCGGGTCGGGAGGGGGACATGTCAGGTCGGGAGGGGGATAATATGTAGGGATAATATGCCGCCGCGCACAGCATCGAGACTACAGAACTCCCGCCGCGGCCGAAGAGGAAGGTAAGATAGCCCTGACTGGCGGGGTCCGACTCCTGGGACCCGCCAATCAGCTGTTTTGAAGGGGCCGCAGCACTCGTACGAGAGCTGCTCCCCTTCATTCCTGTCACTTTATTCCGGTCACACTGTGAATCGGTTTCGGCGATTCACAGTGTGGGCGAGTAGTGAAATGAAGGGGAAGCAGCTCTCGTACGAGTGCTGCGGCCCCTTCAAAACAGCTGATTTGCGGGTCCCGGGCGACACATCAGCTATTGATGGCCTATCCTGAGGATAGGCCATCAATGTTTAGGGACTGCACAACCCCTAAGCCTACGATGTAGCAGGCTTAGGGGGCCCATGAGACAGGATCACAGATTGTGTGATGCTGTCTGCTGGGCCCTGTATCTAAGCCAATCACATGGTAGGCTTAGATACATGGCCCATGCGTGATCCTGTCTGCTGGGCCCTGTATCTAAGCCTACCACACTGTAGGTTTAGATACAGGGCCCCAGCACACAGTAATCTTATACTGTATAAGATTACTGTCTGCTGGACCCTGTATCTAAGCCTACCTTGTGGTAGGCTTAGATACAGGGTCCCACAGACAGTATCACACATGGGCCCTGTATCTAAGCCTTAGGGTATGTGCACAGACACTAATTACGTCCGTAAGTGACGGATGTATTTCGGCCGCAAGTACCGGACCGAACACACTGCAGGGAGCCGGGCTCCTAGCGTCGTACTTATGTACGACGCTAGGAGTCCCTGCCTCGCTGTGGGACAACTGTCCTGTACTGTAATCATGTTTTCAGTACCGGACAGTTGTCCGGCAGCGAGGCAGGGACTCCTAGCGTCGTACATAACTATGATGCTAGGAGCCCGGCTCCCTGCAGTGTGTTCGGTCCGGTACTTGCGGCCGAAATACGTCCGTCAATTCCGGACGTAATTAGTGTGTGTGCACATACCCTAACACATGTGTTACTAATCATTTTTTGTGTGTTTTCTTACAGGTTCGGTCGTTGGACTACGGCGGATTCCAGGACTACTTCGATGACAGCTTTTTTTTTTATTAATAAAATGGTTAATGAGGGTTGTGTTTTTTTTTTTTATTTCAATAAAATATTTTTTCTATGTCTTTGTGGTTTTTTTTAAACTATATTACTACCGCCTTAGTAATGGCCGCCGGCTGATTGACAGCATCCATTGCTAAGGCAGGGCTTAGTGTTAGCCGGTGCAGAGGCTAACACTAACCCCCTTTATTACCCCAGTACCCACCGCCACCAGGGGTGCTGGGAAGAGCCGGGTACGATCCAGTACCTGACCATCTGTAGTGATGGTCGGCCACTGGGGTGGCCGCAGGCTGGTATTATCAGGAGGGGAAAGGCCAGATACAGTGGCCCTTCCTACCCTGGTGATGCTAGGCTGCTGCTGCTTTATTGTATCTGGCTGGTTATGAAAATGGGGAGGACGCCACGTCATTTAAAAAATAATTGGAAAGAACGATGTCGGGTCCCCCCCAATTTTCATAACCAGCCAGATACAACACAGCAGCAGCAGGCAGCATTACAAGGGTGGGAAGGGCCACTGTTTTTGGCCTTCCCCAGCCTAATACTACCAGCCTGCGGCCACCCCGGTGCCTGCCCGTCACTACAGCTGGTCGGGTACTGGTTTGTACCCGGCTCTTCCCAGTACCCCTGGTGGCGGTGGGTACCGGGGTAATAATGGGGGTTAGTGTAGACTCTGCACCGGCTAACATTAAGCCTCGCCTTAGTAATGGAGGTTGTCAATCAGCCAGCGGCCATTACTAAGGCGGTGATAATAAAGTTTAAAAAGATACAAGCACATAGAAATTTTTTTTATTGAAATAAAAACACAACCCTCATTAACCATTTTATTGAGAATAAAAAAAACGCCGTCATTGAAGTCCTCGTATCCGAAGTCCAACAACCGAACCTGTAAAAAAAACACAAACACACAAAAATAATCAGTAACACATAAAGAAGCAAAATTATTATTCTTACCTTTCCTGGGTCCAGCGCTGGAGCCGCAATGTCAGCGAGCTGGGCCCTGTATCTAATCCTATCATGTGTGATACTGTCTGCTGAGCCACTGTATCTAATCCTATCATGTGTGATACTGTCTGCTGAGCCACTGTATCTAATCCTATCATGTGTGGTACTGTCTGCTGAGCCACTGTATCTAATCCTATCATGTGTGATACTGTCTGCTGGGCCACTGTATCTAATCCTATCATGTGTGATACTGTCTGCTGAGCTGTGTATCTAATCCTATCATGTGTGATACTGCCTTCTGAGCCACTGTATCTAATCCTATCATGTGTGATACTGTCTGCTCAGCCACTGTATCTAATCCTATCCATAGTTTATAGGGTCGTAGTGCTATAGATATGCTATGCTGTCTCCTATACACACACTTTTTTTTGGGGCGGACACATATGTATTGGGGCTATTTCCCGGACATTTTAAGCCCTGAGGGTATGTTCACACGGCAGCGTCTGTTACGGCTGAAATTACTGTGCTGTTTTCAGGAGAAAACAGCACCGTAATTTCAGCCGTAATGGCATGTGCAGGCGTCTTTTGCTGCGTCCACTACGGAAGTAATTGAAGCTGGTTTTCCATGGAGTCCATGGAAAACGGCTCCATTTACATCTGAAGAAGTGACAGGCAGTTTTTTACGCGCCGCCTTTCGACAGCGGCGCGTAAAAAAAAATGACCATCGGCACAGAACATCGTAAGACCCATTCAAATGAATGGGCAGATGTTTTCCGACGCTTTTGAGCCGCATTTTCGGATGTAATTCAATGCTAAAACGCCCAAATTACGTCCGTAAATAGTGTGTGTGTGAACCCAGCCTTAGTGACGCCCCGGCTGCTAGTGCTGCATTGTTGGGTCACTTAGGAGACCCAGCGATGCAGCTGAAAGCGGACCGTCGGCCATGAGAAGTTTGCGGGGTGGGGGGGGGGGGGCCCTGGCACATTATCTGCACAGGGGCCTTTTGCAGTCTGTGTCCGCCACTGCTGGAGGGGGATAATATGTCGGGTCGGGAGGGGGATAATATGTCGGGTCGGGAGGGGGATAATATGTCGGGTCGGGAGGGGGACATGTCAGGTCGGGAGGGGGATAATATGTCGGGTCTGGAGGGGGATAATATGTCGGGTCGGGGGGGGGACATGTCAGGTCGGGAGGGGGATAATATCTAGGGTCGGGAGGGGGATAATATGTCGGGTCTGGAGGGGGATAATATGTCGGGTCTGGAGGGGGATAATATGTAGGGTCTGGAGGGGATAATATGTCGGGTGGGGGATATGAAGGGTCTGGAGGGGGATAATATGTCGGGTCTGGAGGGGGATAATATGTCGGGTCGGGAGGGGGACATGTCAGGTCGGGAGGGGGATAATATGTCGGGTCTGGAGGGGGATAATATGTCGGGTCGGGAGGGGGACATGTCAGGTCGGGAGGGGGATAATATGTAGGGTCGGGAGGGGGATAATATGTAGGGTCGGGAGGGGGATAATATGTAGGGTCGGGAGGGGGATAATATGTCAGGTCGGGAGGGGGATAATATGTAGGGTCTGGAGGGGGATAATATGTCAGGTCGGGAGGGGGATAATATGTAGGGTTGGCAGGGGGATATATAGGGTGGGGAGGGGGAAATGTCGGGTGGGGAGGGGGATAATATGTCGGGTCTGGAGGGGGATAATATGTCGGGTCGGGAGGGGGATAATATGTAGGGTCGGGAGTGGGATAATATGTCGGGTGGGGGATATGTAGGGTCTGGAGGGGGATAATATGTTGGGTCTGGAGGGGGATAATATGTAGGGTCTGGAGGGGGATAATATGTAGGGTCGGGAGTGGGATAATATGTCGGGTCGGGAGTGGGATAATATGTCGGGTGGGGGATATGTAGGGTCTGGAGGGGGATAATATGTTGGGTCTGGAGGGGGATAATATGTAGGGTCTGGAGGGGGATAATATGTAGGGTCGGGAGTGGGATAATATGTCGGGTCGGGAGGGGGATAATATGTAGGGTCTGGAGGGGGATAATATGTAGGGTCTGGAGGGGGATAATATGTCGGGTCGGGAGGGGGATAATATGTAGGGTCTGGAGGGGGATAATATGTCGGGTCTGGAGGGGGATAATATGTAGGGTCGGGAGGGGGATAATATGTCGGGTCTGGAGGGGGATAATATGTCGGGTCTGGAGGGGGATAATATGTCGGGTTTGGAGGGGGATAATATGTCGGGTCGGGAGGGGGACATGTCAGGTCGGGAGGGGGATAATATGTCGGGTCGGGAGGGGGATAATATGTCGGGTCTGGAGGGGGATAATATGTCGGGTCTGGAGGGGGATAATATGTCGGGTCTGGAGGGGGATAATATGTAGGGTCGGGAGGGGGATAATATGTCGGGAGGGGGATAATATGTCGGGGAGGGGGATAATATGTAGGGTCGGGATTGGGATAATATGTAGGGTCGGGAGTGGGATAATATGTAGGGTCGGGAGTGGGATAATATGTAGGGTTGGGAGGGGGATAATATGTCGGGTCTGGAGGGGGATAATATGTCGGGTCTGGAGGGGGATAATATGTAGGGTCGGGATTGGGATAATATGTAGGGTCGGGAGTGGGATAATATGTAGGGTCGGGAGGGGGATAATATGTCGGGTCGGGAGGGGGATATGTCGGGTCTGGAGGGGGATAATATGTCGGGTCGGGAGGGGGATAATATGTCTGGTCGGGAGGGGGATAATATGTAGGGTCGGGAGGGGGATAATATGTAGGGTCAGGAGGGGGATAATATGTAGGGTCGGGAGGGGGATAATATGTAGGGTCGGGAGGGGGATAATATGTAGGGTCGGGAGGGGGACATGTAGGGTCGGGAGGGGGACATGTAGGGTCAGGAGGGGGACATGTAGGGTCAGGAGGGGGACATGTAGGGTCGGGAGGGGGACATGTAGGGTCAGGAGGGGGACATGTAGGGTCAGGAGGGGGACATGTAGGGTCGGGAGGGGGACATGTAGGGTCAGGAGGGGGACATGTAGGGTCGGGAGGGGGACATGTAGGGTCAGGAGGGGGACATGTAGGGTCAGGAGGGGGACATGTAGGGTCGGGAGGGGGACATGTAGGGTCGGGAGGGGGACATGTAGGGTCAGGAGGGGGACATGTAGGGTCGGGAGGGGGACATGTAGGGTCGGGAGGGGGACATGTAGGGTCAGGAGGGGGACATGTAGGGTCAGGAGGGGGACATGTAGGGTCGGGAGGGAGGTGTAACCTTTTTTTATCAAATGTTGATGTCTAATATGGCAGAAATAATTCAGGAAATATGGTGGATGAAAAGTGCTCCATATTTATCGACCGATTGCGCCAAACAGCGAATGTAACATATCCTGGCCGTCGTTTCGCTGTCGTCCTATTGCCACCCCGTTAGGTCACGCTGCGACAAACATATAAAACGTGATGTTTTGATAAATCTGCAGCTCGGTGATAAGAGGCGATACTCCAGATATACAACCCCCCGCGTCTCAGACGTGAAGCCGGCGCCTGTTGCTATGAACATAAATAGGTTTCCTGTGTTGCCATCTGTGATTTATGCGATTTTATTTAATTATAAAGCGTAACGCCACCCGCCACTGATCCGGACCCCTCCATCACCACCTCCAGCGTGTGCGCTCTGATAACGCCCCTCGTGCCGCGCTGACATTCCTCTTTTGCCTGTTGTTTATCGGAGATGCAAAAATCGGCATTTTAATAATAAAGGTGATGGATGCCCCGTCACCCGCGGATGATTAATTACACTTGTAATTAAGACTAAAGCGGAGATAGATTTCCGATAACACATGAGGCTGGACCAGATAACGCCGGCAGCCTGGGACCACACAATGGACCCTAAAGTGTGACAAATGTGGAACGGCTGTCGGTCCGTCCATCTGTCCGCGCGCAGGAACCCTCAGATGAAGCCGTCCGTCTGCTCTGCACCGGGTCATGGCACGTTCTGTCATTTTAGAGGCACAGACGGGAACCTCCGCAGCCATGGTTACGTTTCTTGCCATCATTTGCAATAATTTTTATTTCCAATATCAAGGTTAGACTACTCATCTCCTGAAGTACTCTGTGCTGCTGGGGAACCCTGCTTCCTCCACTTCCCTCTGATCCCCACTTCACATCATGAAACTGTCCCTGTTACACACAGCCCTGTTCCCACTAACACTATCACATGAGCAGAAAGGTCACCTGCCCCCCCAAATTATCAAACTCCTCTCCTGAAATACTCTGTCCTGCTTCTTCCATTTCTCTCTAATGCACACTTCATGAAACTGCCCCTGTCACATGTAGCCCTGTTCCCACTAACATCCTAACAGGAGTAGACAGTTCACTTCCAACTCACAAGATCAGCCCACTCGTCTTCTTAAATGCTCTGTGCTGCTGGGAACTCCACTCCTTTCTCTGGCATAATAACACTTTTCCAGTTACATACAGCTCTGATATGACTAACATGAGCGGACAGGTCACTGCCCCCCCTACCACATCAGGGGTGTAGCTATAGGGGACGTAAAAGTCGTAGTAGCACCAGGCACTGGGGTCTGAACACTACTTTATCACACACATGCACATGGGGGGCCCTGGTACAGATTTTACATTGGGGACCAGGAGCTTCAAGTTACGCCTCTGCCTGAAATACTCTGTGCTGCTGGGGACCCTGCTCCTTCCACTCCTCACATTATGACACTGCCCCTGTCACATATAGCCCTGTTCTCACGAACATTATCACACGACTGGACAGATCACTACCTTCCACAAACTCTTCTCCTGAAATACTCTGTGATGCTGCAGGATTCTGCCACCTTATTTTCCGAGCGTTAAACAGTTTGCACTGATACATTGTAGCAAACTAGGAGATGAGAGACATTTGTGCTGCGGATGTATTTAAGTAAAGGCAGGAATCGAGGTATAGCCGCAATTTTCGGGGGGGCATGCCAGGTCCTCTTTAACTCAAAGAGGATTGTCTGGACTGGATACAATTGTAACAAACCCTCAGCTGTGAGAAGTATTAGGTCTGTGCAGGTTTTCAGCCTCTGGATGGGTAAAATAATGTTCCAGTTCACTGACAGCGAGCAGAGATCTTGAAAATGGTGAAGAATTTAAACAACGTATATTAGAAAGTTGCAGAACTTTTCATTCTAGAATGATGACGCTTCATTTCTGTGGGACTGGGCGGCTATAGAGGTTGCCATAGATACACAGATCCTTTAGAAGTATATAGTATATCCGGAGTGATCGTCAGACTGATAGAATCCGCTCAGTTATTTGACTCTTTTGCGCTCCACGCCTTTATATTAATGGAAAGTCAAAGAAAATCGCAGCACAAAGGCCGCGGTGACCCCGGGAAGTCGATCACACACATTAGTTATTTATAAACGTGCGCCCGGAGCGCTGAGTCTATGATGTCGGGATGTGTCGGGGGCAGGGAGGGGGGGGGGGGTGCACATTATCTCGAGCTTTTCAACCAAGAAGGGAAATTTATAAGCAAAATGCGCCAGAATTTTTTCACCTCCGTCAACACTTTTGAAGTGCGGGCGCGACTAAGAGGAGTCATAAAATGCGCCAGATTTATTAACACGTGCGCCATTTCTTTACACAATGTATTGATTATAGTAAACCAGCCATGAGATGGTGTAAGAAAAGTGTCTCTATGCGCTACATTTTTTTATAAAGCGCTGCGCCATTGTGATAAATT